>NC_068355.1:182327336-182627336 GCF_020536995.1 Dreissena polymorpha | reverse complement strand
ATATTTTATAATAAAACGACACTGATATTAAGCTTGTTTTTAAGTATATATTATAACTTAAATCCATTAGATATACATTTGATTAAACATAGATAAAATGAGATTAATTGTTTTTTTCTTTTTGCCTTCAGTACCATTTTGCTGAAAAAGTATGCGTCTATTTTGGCTATTATTTTGTTTAAGGAAAACGTTATGGCTATTATTTTCTGAAAGCCAGTGTGAGCACTGAAATATTATATGAACACTGTTAGAATATTGATTATACCTATAACACTAAGAAAATAAATTCATGATGGAAAGTCTCTTTAGAAAACTTTTATCATATTAACACCATAAACAAATTCAAAATATACAATAAAATAATTGGTGAAAATAAATAAATCAAAGTACTGGCAGTACTGGTGTGACGATGCTTTTGAAGAGGATGGATATAAATCATCAATTTAAGTTTATCTATATCATCACAATTGTGTATGTTGATACGAACATTTGGGTATGATAAAAAATTTGACCCATCATGATGATTCTCGAAAGTAGGTATGAGCACATAGCCGGACCATGTGAGCTCAATCGTATGAGCACTTTACTATCCGAGTTCGCCCACGAACATATGGATAAGTTAACTAATAGCGAAATGACCTTATACATGTATATGCTGAAATCTAACAATCAAACGAAATATCAAAGATGGTATGTACACTTAGGTGGTTGTGTAATTTCTGTTAGAATATCGTATTCAATATGTAAATTTTAAATGATTGTGCCCGCACTTGAGTTTGTTGCCTTGTTTGAGTGTATACGCGCCTAGGCTGCACCCAGTGTGTGTATTTGTGTTTCTCCAAGGTAATGAGTTACCTCCGCGCTGAGGCTGCATAATGTTGGGACCCGGAGTGTGTCCAGCACTCTTACCTAATAAGATTAGATTGACGATAGTTGGGACGAATTTTGAATGATAGCTGCAATTTCCAGCTATTTGTTTTGTACTGAAATACTTTTTTAATTTTTTATATGGTCAAATGCTGCGGGGGGGGGGGGGGGATGAGATTATCCGGAAAAAAACACCTGTCTGGAATAGTGACCACAAAACATACAAAAATATAACATTGCGCCGGGAGCAGGAATCGAACCGGTGTCGTAAAGGTGTAGAGCGAACATCCTTACCACTGCGCTAGCGGGACGGACAATTACGCAAAAAAATGTTGTTTTATCTATATATATCATAGCAGTGCAGCGTTTACAATTTGCAGGTTCGAAATCGTTCGCATTCTTTAGTTTTGTGATCACGTAAAAAGTTAATTTTACATGTTTTTATTCGCAATTTATTTACTAAATCGAGAACAAATATCAAACAAAATAGAGAAAATATATAGTTGTTTCATTGGTCCATAAAAATAAAATGGATGTAAAATTACTAATTTGAAATTAACGTTCTGATACACTTATTGAATCTGTTTCCCCAGGATATTCTATTAATATTTACCTTTATCAACACGAACGACAACTCTGCTAGGAGAATGTTATCAATGAAAATCAACGAGCAATCTCCTACGCAGTGGCGAATGCCAAGGGAAGTTACTGAAAAATCGAGTTATCTCAATCGGACTGGCTCGGTCTTTTACATAGGTCGCCATTGTGAAGATTTTTTTTACTGGTTATCAAACCTTGGACGCTGCTGTTCCAGCATCGTCAAAAATAAATCTGCGAGCCATACTTTTTACTCATGAATTACATGTAAGTAGTCATAAACACAGTGCTGCTGACCCGTACTTTGTTTGTTGATGCATTACTTTTTACCCTAACAGTTCACATGGTGTTAACCAGTCTTTGACCTTAACATCGTTATCGAACACTAATGCGCTTTTTCAGCATTTGCTGTTTTACCCAGCTTTTCACCTAGAATGACCTATACATAAAACCAGCAGACACGATTGAATACATTCAAATATTTTATTGGTTGATTTGAGAGAAATCCCTTGAACAGACTACTCACTGCATATTCAAACGACAAATAGACACAAATTGTGGCCCAGTTTCAATTACGCGCTACAACCCATGTCTCAGAATTTCAAGGCTTGTATTTGGTCACTAAATTGTCAGGGGAAGTCTTAATTGACTATTGATAAACACAGTTTTGCTTTCAAGATTAGAAAATAAACACTGCTTAAAATACATAACACAAATGTTTACTGTACTTGATCAGCACCTCTGGAAATCATTCTAATATGCTACCCTTATTTACCCGGTTTGCTATATTTGCTATTTTGAATTCAATTTTATATTGAAAAGCATTGTGCTCGATTGTGCCATTTACAATATGCTATGAGATTTTTAAAGACCTGTGTCATGCAAAAATGGGTCTTATGCCATATGCGCCCATCATAGCAATAGCCCACCCAGCCTACGCATCTTGCAGTCTGATCAGGAGATGCATAATTAGACTATGACAACTTTGAGTGAATTTATAGGGAATAGCTTGGCCTCTGACCAGACTGCGCAAATGCACTCTTAAAGTCTTAGTTTTAGTCAAATCTTCATGAAACTTGGTCATAACATTTGTTCTAATGATATCTCAGCTGAATTTGAAAAAGAGTCCCGTTGGTTGAATAACGTGGCCTCTAGGGGACGGGGCTAAATTTTTCCTTGTATGGCTATAGTACAACCTTGTCAAACATACATGTAGAATACAAATTGGGACTGTGGATTAATTAGGCATAGGAAATGATTAAATTCCGAATCACAAACAAGACATGACGCATTGAAAGTCTATCATGTCGGAAAAATTGTTGCTCAATAATTTATGAAAATAAAGTATTAACAAAATTAAAAGTAAATTTATATAAATACATGCATCAGTTTATTAAAACAATGGTAGTGATTAGGTAATGTGATATTTAATTGTTTGGTGAAACTAGTAACAATGTTTCTTTAAATTTATCTGTTAAATGCTTTTTAAACAATACTTGTTTGGTCATTCCTGATCAAGAGCTTTGTATAAGTACAGCTAAGGGAAGTATGTATTAATAATTATGTTAACCGTATCTTCACTTTATCAAGTTTCACTGGTATGATACTCACACATGTAATATTTTTAGCACCATGTTCTGACTGTTCGAAATCTTTTGAGTAAGTAATCAAATATTTAAGTACGTTTTGTAACACAACATTGAACTAAAGCAGTTTATATTAACTTCCTGATGCTTCAGATAAAACTTTGAAAACGCTGTCAAATGGCTTCAGGGATTAGCAGGTATTGTTTCATGTAGTTTGCTAGTTTATTTTGAAATATTCTGATTGCGTGTTTAGATCTCTATCATGTGAAACGTTGAAATAAATCTTCCTGTTTTGGTGTTTGATAAATTGCGATAACGAAACATAACTTCCCTGCATTTGTATTTTGTTTATTAGTTTTGAAGAACTAAACACTCAGAATGGGTGTGTACTAAATGCCTTACCAGAATGTTTGTAATGTCTGAATTGAATACAAGATAAAAGAAGATCACATCAGAACTAGCAATTTAGTTGATAAGGTCAATGATACAATTCTACAAGAACAAAGTCTTGGTCAAAACTAGACTCAGTAAATTCAGACTTGTAGAATCATATCATATCTAGTAGCCTACTACTATAGCACAGAAAGTGTCATCAAACTTATTGGTACCCTACTACTAGTAGGGTATCAATAAGTTTGATAACAGTAGTAGGGTACCAATAAGTTTGATGACACTTTCAGTGCTATACGTGATGGATACTGTGGCTGGTATTAAACTAATTAAAACAACACATATTTGTGAACATATTTTAATTAAACGTAATTATCCCCTTGCTTTTCGGAGAAAAAGTGGGGATATTGTGGTTATCTCCGTCTTCCGTCCGTCCGTCCTGGCCACTATCTCCCCCTACACTATAAGCACTAAAACCTTGAAACTTACACGCATGGTAGCAATTAGCATATGTGCGATCCTGCACTATTCGGAATTTTTATCTGACCCCTGGGTCAAAAGTTATGGGGGTTGGGGTGGGGCCAGGTCAGATATTTTTACTCATGTTTTTAGGTTATTTTACTATAATGTCTTCATTTCTACACCGATTGTCTTCATATTGATACTAAACCTCTCTTATTACAATACAGTCAATCTCAAATATGCATGGCCCCATAACCAACCCTGGGGCGTCCCACCTACATAAGCCACGCCCACCCAAAATTGCCTTTTACTATAATTTATTCATTTTTACACCGATTCACTTCAAATTGATACTGAACCTCTCTTATGACAATACGGTCAATCTCAGCTATGCATGGCCCCATTACCATCCCTGGGCCGCCCCGCCCACATAGCCACGTCCACCCAAAACTGCTTTTTACTATAATTACTTCATTTCTACACCGATTCACTTCAAATTGATACTATTCCTCTCTTATGGCTATACGGTTAATCTAAACTATGCATGGCCCCATTACCAACCCTGGGGCGCCCCGCCCACATAGGCCACACCCACTCAAAATTGCCTTTTACTATAATTTCTTCATTTAACACCGATTCACTTTAAACTCATACTGAAACTCTTTTATGACAATACAGTCAATCTCAACTTTGCATGGCACCATTACCAACCCTGGGGCGCCCCGCCCACATAGGCCACCCCACTAAAACTGCCTTTTACTATAATTTCTTCATTTCTACACCGATTCACTTCTAATTGATACTGAACTTCTCTTATGACAATACGGTCAATCTCAACTATGCATGGCCCCATTACCAACCCTAAGGGCGCCCCTGGGTCAAACATTCGGCGTGGGGATACGCGTTGGCCTCTGCCGCGCCATTTCTAGTTGTAAATGTATTCCTCTAATACGAAATATATTGTTTAAACTAATTGCTTATTACCAAAACTCGAAGGCCTCATTTTGCTTTTTCATTGATATAATTTGATGGTGCACATAAGTTCGGCAGTCAATATGTACTGATATTTTCATTTTGTCAAGAATGGGATGGGCTATCGTTAAAAAGTCAAGTTATTGTTTGTTGTTATATTTGTTTGTTAATGTTCAAAATTGTGTTAGATGAACACTTAAAACATATCTTTCTTAAACTGTATTTGGCAAGTGTTTTTGAAATACAGTTAACTAAAATTGTATCATCTGTGTTCTTTGTCCATAGATGTAATGTATATGAAGTATAAGTCATCGTCTGTGCTGGGATAAGTTTCAAACACCACTGCAACTAGTGGTCTTTCCTATACTGAGCTAATTTGTATCAGTATTCTTGAAAGGATTTTTGGGTAATTGCACGTAACAAACTTGATCTCACTATAAGCTTTAATGAGCACCTAGACGTGTCAGAACTGTCAGTTGTTGATTTGTAGTGTGTAATGTTACTAACAAACGCAAAAAAGTAATTCTAATACAATAGTTTTGCAATGAACATCTTAACTCTCAATTTTTAGCTTGGCTGTTTTCGGAGAAAACCGAGGTATTGCCATAGCAAGCTCTCGTCCGCCGTCCGCCATCTGCCATCAGCTGTCCACGTTGTGCTAAAACCTTAACATTGGCTCTAAAATCAAAGTGCTTCCACCTACAACTTTGAAACTTCATATGTAGCTGAACCTTGATGAGTTCTAAGCGCCACATCCATTGTTGGGTCACTAGGCCCAGGCCAAGGTAAATGTGACCTCTAATATGAAACTTTAACATAGGCTCTGAAATCAAAGTGCTTCCACCTACAACTTTGAAATCCATATGTAGATGCACCTACACGCCACACCCATTTTTGGGTCACTAGGTCAAAGGTCACTGTGACCAACGGTAATTCATTACACAATGCTTCTAAAATGAGAGTTCTTCCACCTACAGCCTTCAGAGTTTATGCACCTTAATGACCTTTAGAACCATCATATTCTCTTTTGTTTCACTATGTTAAAGAAAGAGGTCATAATGTGTTGTCTAATACCCAAATTTCTTTGATACTTAAAGTATGTGGACATTTTACAATAATTCCTTTACAAATTTTTAGTCGTCACCTTATGTTACTTTATTTGATGTTCTGTTGTTTATTTTATATCAGACAAATACATTATTATCGTGAGTATGCAAGTTAGTTAATTCAATGTTTTTCAAATACCAAATGCATATTCAACCATACATTATCATCAATTACATTTTGCCATGCATGATAATGTCTGCTGATCTGCAGGACCATTTTGGCTCCAATCAACTCACTGGCTGGGATTACGTGGTAGTTCTTAAAATGAAAGTATCATATCTACAGATGCAAAGTCTCTTAGATGAGTTCTTCTCGCCATGTACCTTTCTTCCTTTTCTTCTGGCAAGCTTTCATTTATTCAAAGCATCACCCACAGCCAAGCTTTGGCACCTGCTATGTGGTGCTCTTGTTTAATCTAAATTATTGTTTGGTATTTTCAATGCATATTTATGCCTTTAATACACAAGAAAATATGCCTTCTTTGGGCTGAGAACACACACTATGAAATAAATTCCAATAGACTTAAAAAACTTACTGACTTTAGCTTGAATTGTGTGTTGTCCACTCTGAAGTCATTGTATAGCTACAGTATAGCCAGGTCTTGAAACTCACAGAATGCAGACGGCCAGTAAAAATTCAATGTGCATACATTGTTTTGTAAGCAAGTAATATATGATGCCAAATGTATGTCCAGTATGTCATTGTATGTCCACTGTGATTACTGTATATCCAGTTTGTCATTGTATGTCTAGTATGAGTACTGTATGTCCACTATGTAATTGTGTCTGGTATGATGACTGTATGTCCAGTATGTCATTGTATACCCAGTGTGATGACTGTATGTCCAGTATGTCATTGTATGTCCTGTGCGATGACTGTATGTCCAGTATGTCATTGTATGTCCAGTATGATGACTGTATGTTCAGTATGTCATTGTATGTCCTGTGTGATGACTGTATGTCGAGTATGTAATTGTATGTCCAGTGTTATGACTGTATGTCCAGTTTGTCATTGTATGTCTAGTGTGATGACTGTATGTCCATATGTCAATGTATGTCTAGTGTGATGACTGTATCTCAAGTATGACATTGTATGTCTAGTGTGATGACTGTATGTCTAGTATGTCAATGTATGTCTAGTGTGATGACTGTATGTCCAGTATGTCATTGTATGTCTAGTGTGATGACTGCATGTCCAGTATGTAATTGTATGTCTAGTGTGATGAATGTACGTCCAGTATGTCATTGCATGTGTAGTGTGATGACTGTATGTCCAGTGTGCCATTGTATGCCCAGTGTGGTGACTGTATGTTTAGTATGTAATTGTATGTCCATTATGACATTGTATGTCCATTGTATTGACTGTATGTCCAGTATGCAATTGTATGTCTAGTGTGATGACTGTATGTCCAGTATGCAATTGTATGTGTAGTGTTATGACTGTATCTCAAGTATGACATTGTATGTCCATTGTAATGACTGTTTGTCTAGTATGTCATTTTATGTCTAGTGTGATGACTGTATGTCCAGTATGTCATTGTATGTCCAGTGTGATGACTGTATGTCCAGTATGTCATTGTATGTCTAGTGTGAAGACTGTATATCCAGTATGGCATTGTATGTCCAGTGTGATGACTGTATGTCCAGTATGTCATTGTATGTCTAGTGTGATGACTGTATGTCCAGTATGCCATTGTATGTCTAGTGTGATGACTGTATGTCCAGTATGTCATTGTAGTTCTATTGTGATGACTGTATGTCCAGTATGTCATTGTATGTCTAGTGTGATGACTGTATGTCCAGTATGTCATTGTAGTTCTATTGTGATGACTGTATGTCCAGTATGTCAATGTAGTTCTATTGTGATGACTGTATGTCCAGTATGCCATTGTATGTCTAGTGTGATGACTGTATGTCCAGTATGTCAATGTAGTTCTATTGTGATGACTGTATGTCCAGTATGCCATTGTATGTCTAGTGTGATGACTGTATGTCCAGTATGTCATTGTAGTTCTATTGTGATGACTGTATGTCCAGTATGTCATTGTATGTCTAGTGTGATGACTGTATGTCCAGTATATCATTGTATGTCCATTGTAATGACTGTTTGTCTAGTATGCCATTGTATGTCTAGTGTGATGACTGTATGTCCAGTATGTCATTGTAGTTCTATTGTGATGACTGTATGTCAAGTATGACATTTTATGTCCAGTGTGTTAACCGTATGTCCAGTGTGTGCATTCTTTTGATTTTGATTTTTGCTCAACAACGTTATTCCTTGTTTATTGTCTGCCATCTAAAAATCATGTTTGCCTGCAGAAAGAGAGTTGATGCTGAAAAGCACTTGTTTAAAGTCATTGTCATTGTTTTTACAACGCATAAAAGTTTTAAAGCAATAGACAAACATTGACAATAAATTTGTTGTCGACAGGCTGGACTGTACGTAATTTTACAAGCAATGTTTTGAGGCGACTGAAACAAGCAATCATAGTGGTTCATTTGGCTGGCGTTTTGCCAGACATTTTTAACTAAGTGCATAGAGTGCTATTTTTAATAAAATAATATATACAGAACAATTTTACTTAAAATCATTTGAAGGAAGTTAACTATTGATTTCAGGGCCATAAGGTAACAAGTATTTAAAAAAAAAATGAGACTAGGGGCAGGGTTCTAGAACCATAACTCTTTATGAACTGTTATTCGGGTTATTGCCATTTGCTTGTTATTTTGCTGAGCATAACTACAAATCGTAAAAAACAGTTCACTTAAGAAATGTATGTTAACTTCCTGATGCTTCAGAGAGCATTGTGCAAAAGGTGTCATGTTGGTGCTGGGATAGGCAGTTTTTGTTTCATGTGGTATGTTAGTCCATATTGAAATATTCAGATTGCGTGTCTATCATTCGAAACTTTGCAAAACACGCATACAAAACTTCCTGTTTGAGTGTTTGTTAAATCACAAAACAAAACACAACATCCCTGTTTTCGATGTACATGTATTGTTTTTGAATACAAATGAATTCTCTGACTGGGTGTTTTTTCGAGATTGCTATCAGAGTAGCACATCACATTAACCATTGTGTGAGATACTCAACAATTCATAGCTGATTTCCTTGTCATTGTTAATAATGTCTGATTTGAATGACAGATAAATCACTTGTATAGTGTATCCATTCCTTCAATGTATAACTATTCAAATAGTCATAGTTACAGTCCAATGTTGAATTAATATGATTACTAAGTATAAATATGTCAACATGTTGACATTATGTTACCAAGTTGTTAAATGAGGACATATGGCAAGTTGTAGCACTGGGGATGAAGGAAAAGTACACAAATATGGCGATACAGAACATTATATACTTGAATTTGTTTTAGCTCGACTATTATATATGAAATATATATAGTGGAGCTATCCTTAACTCACCCCCGACGTCGACATGAGCGTGAGCGTTGGACTGTTAAAGTGTGCATATCACCTCGAATATTTTTATGTCCCTTTTTATATCATCAGGCCTTTTCCGCTCCATTTTGGGAAAACGCCACACTGGAATTTTGGGAATTTTGCGTCATGAAAAATCCCATTTTGGGAAAAAAAAATAATCGCTAAACTGGTTCAATTGGGAAAAATAATCGCATGTAAATAGTGTTTCTTATATAACAAAGAAGCCATTAACTGGTATTAATAACAACTATTTTGAAAACATTTTATTAAAATTTTACAAAATATTATGAACATATGTGATAAGTGCAGGTTTTTTTATCTGATTTTGGGGAAAGAGCCTGGCCTTTTTTGAGGTAATAGAAATTGCATGAAATGCGAGATTTTGGGGAAAATAAGGAAAATCTTAAATAATAAATTTAACATATTTTACTTTTTTATGCCCCCCTTCGAAGAAGAGGGGGTATATTGTTTTGCACATGTCGGTCCGTCCGTATGTCCGTCCGTCCACCAGATGGTTTCCAGATGATAACTCAAGAACTCTTAGACCTAGGATCATGAAACTTCATAGGTACATTGATCATGACTCGCAGATGACCCGTATTGATTTTGAGGTCACTAAGTCAAAGATCAAGGTCACTGTGACCCGAAATAGTAAAATGGTTTCCGGATGATTATAATGGTTTAATAGATTTGTTTTAAGAAGATTCAATTCGTACTCTTATTATGCAATTTTAAACAAGCTCCACAAGATACTTTGCACATTATTTGTTAATGACGGACACGTGTATTTAAACATAGAATATATCAATGTGCTATGTTTTTTCCTAGACCATCAATGACAGTTCAGTACTTGCATATTACTGCATATATTGTTATCATTCCAATGGTTTTTATACCTCGATACAAGCAATAATTTCCTTTTTAGCCTTATACAAATGGCTTGAACAAACGTTTTAGTTCGAATTGTAGCATTACATGATTTTTAACAAGTTTGCAATTCCACTGCAATTAACATTATCATTTTAAACTTTGTTTTAATTAATAATTATTCTACCACCACTCGTATCTATTTTTGTAGACAATTTATTAAATGAAAGACTCCTATAAATATTGTTGGGCTGTTGTTTGCTTCTTTGCATGTGGCCTTGCTGGGTCAGCCATCTCACAATTTTGACGCAAGCATTTCACATATCTTATGAATCCAAACTATTTTACAAAAACAGTCTTTGTAAACTGATTGACATTAAACAGACATTTTATATTCAAAGGTAAAATTTCTGTTGCTGTTTTTTGTTTTTATTTCTTATTTCGCAAATCAGGTTTCCTACTCAGGTAACGGGCTATGCTTTTTTAAATGGATTATACGTATTCCCCGCCAAAGGAGGAGGGCTATGCTTTTGTATTAGTCCGCCTTAATAATCAGGCCATCCATCCGGCTGTTTGTCACAAACTTTTGAGGGCTTTATCTAAGTAACTATTTAAATTTCAACATGAAACTTCATGCAAGTAGGTGTATAGATATACATAAGAAGAAGGCTAGGGATATCAATTCAACGATTTTGCTTGTTACGGTAATAAAAGTATGAAACAGGTAAAAACAGTTTAGTAACGTAACATGGGCTAATAAACCTCACCATTGCATTATAAAATAAGTAATGTGTATTGTAAAACTTGATATCCTTTGTTTAAAAAAGTCAAAATGGGGCGCAGATGCAGATTTGTTCAAGTCTGCAGTCTCTTTAATGAAATCACAGTAAGATTTAAGCAGTCTCTTTTACAACGGAAATAGCTTGAATAAGAAAGATCATGTGACAAAAGTAAAAACCCATAAGTAATTAAGTGAAGGGAAATTGCGAGACAAGTGCAGCAACCAGGAGTTGATTTTTGTATTCGTATCCATGTATATGCATTTATATTGTTTAAAGTTAGATTAATTTCTATTCAAATTGATTAAATTGCATTCTTATGAAATACATTACAATTTCAAACAGTGTAAATATTTGTTATGTGTAGAGAATCCTATGTAACATAGCACAATTGTTAATTACAAAGATTTTAAACTTGGTAAAACATATGGCGTACAAAAGAACACAAAGTCAGTGTATATCTCCAGCCAAACAACAGACCAGGGCTCGAATTTAACTTTTCTTCCTACTAGCAAAACATTGCGAGCAGCTTAAATACAAGCTCACAAAATCAAAAACATTCTCGCAAATTTTGCTGGAAACATATATAAAAGCAAGTTTGGACATTAGTTTAGTACTATTAAAAGTTCTTTTCCCCACTTTTTCACTGTTTCGTGGAAGAATTTAATTTCCGTTTGTTTTCTCTCAACTCAACGGTTAACTTTGCTTTATATTTCGTGATGTTATTTCAATCTGTGGGCAAAAAGAAACTAGTTATTTTTCGCTTCGACGATATGAATGTACAGGTTTTTTGTCTTTTATAGTGAACATGTGTGGATAATCGACTGTTTCATTATCTTTGTACCAATACCATCTGCATATATGTACTATAAGTATACCAGTCTACATACTAAGGTGCGAGCTAATCCGCATATGGGTATTCGGATGTTCTATTAATTGACCTGCGGTTTAGCATTCCTTTTAGCATATGCTTTTAGCATAACTTTAATTTTTCACTATTTCTTCACTCGCAAAAAAATTCTAGTGGCTTAAGACTTAACTCGCAATCGGTATTTTTCACTCGCATTTTGCGAGTGTGCGAGTGTTAATTTCGAGCCCTGCAGACAACACAATCATAAACATACATTTTAATATTTGTCAAAGATAATGACTATTGAATTTCAATATGATTGACAATACAGTTAACCTGTCAGAATTTGGTTGATCATATGATGTATCATGTTTTGAATTTCAATATGATTGACAATACAGTTAACCTGTCAGAATTTGGTTGATCATACGATGTATCATGTTGTTGTTTCTTTGGATGCCAAAGTGTCCAGCCAATGAAAATATGATAATATTTTACTATAGTTATGCGTACAAAAACATAATTTCATAATTTTTACATGTTTGTGACTAGTTTAAAAGAATAATTTTGAGAAGTTTGAAATGTTTGTTATTTTTCATTAATTGATCATCTAACCTCTGCTATACACAAGTTAGAAAGAAAGCCCTGTGTTGTGATGGTAGGTCCAGAAATTCCAAGGAGTTCAGTTCAGCAAAATGGGCCTCCTTTAATTTGCAATATAGGAGACGTTTGACAACATACCGTTTCTGGGTTCAGGGCAGTAAAACCTTACAAGTAGTACATGTTTCATATATTAGTTCCCAAACATGTTTTTGTTTTGTTTATTTTGTATTAAATTTGCATTATAAGCAATAATATTTTTATTTTATGTAATTATCTCAAGTAATGTTAATGGACGCGATATTATTTATGATTGTTTTGGTGTGTTGACATCATGAAAACACATTTGTGTATTGTTTGGTGGAAATTTAAACTTGCCAATTATATAAACACATCATGTTAGATTTAAATGTTTATAGGGATATAGAATTGGAGTTATCCGTCCATCTGTCAGTCCGTCCGTTCGTCTGTCACAAAACCTTTTAGGGCTATATCTCAGAAACTATAAAAGATATCAACATCAAACTTCATATTTGTATAGATATCAATGAGGAGACATGCCATGCACAAGAACAATAACCATTCACTTAATTATGCTCCCCAAAAAATTTTTGGGGGGAGCATATAGTGGCCGCTTCTTCTGTCCGTCCGTCCCTGTGTCTGTCCGTCCGTGCACAATTTTTGTCCGGGCTATTTCTCAGCAACTAATGACCCGAATTCAATGAAACTTTATGGGAAGCTTCACTACCAAGAGGACATGTGCATATTTTAGCCGGTTTTCGTCGGATGATTTTTCACAGACTTATGGCCCTTTAAAATTTTCTATTGTACATATAATGCACTTCTTGTCTGAGCTATTTCTCAGCAACTTATTACGGGAATTCAATGAAACTCTATGGGAAGCTTCATTTCTAACAGGAGATGTGCATATTATCAGCCGGTTATGGTCGGATGATTTTTCACAGAGTTATGACCCTTTGAAATTTTCTATAAACTGTACATATTGTGCAATTCTTGTCCGGGCTATTTCTCCCCAACTACTGACTGGACTCAATGAAGCTTTATGGGAAGCTTAACTACCTTGAGGAGATGCACATGTTATTTGTGGGTTCTGGTTAGATTATTTATTTAGAGAGTTATGGCCCTTTGAAATTTTTAAGTTGCTAAACTATCCATCGCATTATTTTGTCCAAAGTTATGCCCCTCAAGACGTTTCCTTTTATCTGAATATATAGTGCAATATTGTGACCAAAAAAAACTTTTGGGAGCATCTTGTTTAATAAGAGCTAATTCCTTTTGTTTGTTTTTTGTATTATGGAACTTTTCTGGGCTATATCTCAGATACGATATATAAGTTTGACATGGAACTTCAAGGGTGTTTAGAAATAAATGGGAAGAATTTCAATGCACAAAATCTCTGACCCGGCCCCACCCTAACCCCCATAACTTTTGACAAAATTCCAAATAGTGCACTGTCGCACATATGCCCATAGCTACCATGTGTGTAAGTTTCAATGTTCGAGTACTAATAGTGTAGGAGGAGGACAGATTGACAGACGGCGGAGATTACCACATAATAGACTTCAAAATCTAAACGCCAACCCTAAGTTCAAGGTCAAGGTTACAGGGGTCAACAATTTTATGCCCAAGGTCTTGTCCAGATACGCCACGCGCCCTTCTTTTCAAAGGCAAATTTCGCCACACGCCCTTATCGATAAATCTTTATTGCCTTACGATCTAACTTGTTCCGCAAAATCAGCTTCCTTGATTGTCTGTGACCGACTGTGCTTGATTTACTCGAGAGACGTCAACGTCTAATCGACTACATTAATCGAGTAGATTTAATCTATAACAGTGCTCGATTTATAGGTAGTCAAACTGACTGCTCCAAAGCTGTGAATTAGTCATGCGTGAATAACCCTGTGTCAGTATCAATCGATAATGCCAGAGGCATACCAAGCGCACTTTTCGGTCGGCAATGTGTAAATCCTCCACGATAAAATCATTATTTCGGAGACTTTTGGTGAAAAACTCGTTGTTATTCTCGTGGCAATTGTGCATTGCATGCATTATTCAGTTATATCAAAACATATTTTTTTACGCATAATTACATTTAAAAATCACAAACAAATTTATTCTTTATCGTTTTTGTCTTTAAGATAATTAGATCTAATAGTTAAAATAATTACTGAGACGTATACTTATTTAACAAAATGCGAATCGCGTATACGATTTAATGTTGCTATGCGCACCTGTCACTTACATCATTTGACATTTTATGAACATGGCGGACTATACAGAATTAAATTGTGACTCTGCAAAAATGGCAAATAACGTCGTAAACGATCCAATTAACGATGGAGATTATACATGAAGAAGAAATTGATGAAATGTCTGTGATAATCAACGATGCATAAAAATGTGTTAGATAGCAACAATATTATTTATTTATTTGTAATCTACTCGGTGGATGTATGTCACGGATACGAGTGTTTGCATATTGTTGGCAACAATTTACTCGCAATGTTATTTTAAACATCTGTCAAGATTATTGTTAGAAAATGGGATAAGACAAACATGGTTTCATTTATATGTTAGTGGATATGTGTATAATCAGATTCATATGCATATATTGCTTTATGTTTGTCGTGCTGAACAGTTTATTGAAACAGCATGGAACTTAAAGGTACATTTCAAGGTAAATATATTAATATAAATCATAGTATACTAAATACATCTATTACCAATAAATGTGCTTGTTTATATGTTATTTTTTCCACAACTGCTTCTGATGCGATTACATGTTTCCCCGTAATTCAGGTATTCTGGGAACGTTTTTGCCCTTTTTTGCCTAAACTGCGGGCTAAAATGCCCTTTTTGAAAGTAATGCGCCATGCCCCTTTGCCCTCCTGGGAAAAACACTAATTACACATATGAGTGCACAAATCATTGATCATTGATTAATTTGGCCAAGGACTCAGACACTGGGTGCCTTCAATTTTGCCTGTGGCCATAAATCATCATCAGGATTTTCATCATCAAAATCATTAAAAAGAGTTATCTCAAATCTGTTCAAAAACGAAGAATTTACGTTTGATTTTGACTTGTTTTGATAATCCAAAAATGAATCTTTATCAGACATTTCTGCCTCATAACTATCGTTTTCTGCATGAGCTATTCAACATACCATGAATAGGAATCGAAGCAGTTTGTTTCTGTAACCTCAAAACTGCCCTTAATTTGTCCACAGTATCAGGAGTGAGCTTATTTAAATCAACAATATTATCCGAGACCACACCGTGTCCGCCATTGTTGTTTTTGTCAATACAAGGCTAATTACTCGCTCGTGTGATTCCTCAGTCTTTATCGTTACGCGTTACCTTGCGTACAAATGACCACAGTAGGGCTCTCTGCGGGTAATTATTCATTATCTCGTATTCGTCATTCGACCCTAAATCATTCAAATTACTTGTGTCATGAGATTCGTAATGAACTGAATTGTGATCACTGTGGTCAGAGAGAGACAAGACATCGTCTTGCTTACCACTTCTTATGCGTCTTGACATCTGTCGTCAAGAAAAAATGTGGGCATTAAAGAAAGCCTACAATTCAACAACGTTGAATAAATACTATACTATATTTAACAAACAACAACACAATTAACAATTCGCGTTCGAATTTCAAACAAATCAAGAGCATGCCACGTGGTCACTTACCAAGCTTTTCAATGTTCAGCTGTGTTATAGAACCTGCGACCGGAACGCTAAAATGACTATGAGATTTGTGGATCTCGAGCTTATATGTATGATTGGTCATGTGGTGTAAGGTCAGTTTTTGACCTTTAAAGTGCGACTATTTTGTGGGTCACTTGAGTGATATGCTTGTATATGAGAGCCGTAGGCCATCAAAAAAATGAGCTAATTTATTGAAAAGCTAGTCATCATTGAAATTGTGAAACCTTATATCATGGTGAATATAATGAATTAATATTGGTTTGATGGCTGGATTCAAGGTCTATGTGATAAGTATAATTGATAATACACACATGTTTTTGTCCAATTAATTTAAATTGATTTATGCTATTGTAATGGCAGTTTGCATTGCGCATGGTGTGGGTTTTGCAATTAAAAATTCTAACTGCAGTGAAAATATGGTTTCCGCTCAATAGCTTTAAACATTAAAGTATATTGTCTATCTGAATTGTTGATGCATTTTGGTTCAAAATTGTATCTATTGTTTAACTAGTATAGCTTCATATGTAAATTAAAGGTTAAACAGTATGTCACTTTAAATGACTTTACTATTAAAATTCCAATTGTAAAATAAATGTCGGCATACAAAAGGCAGCCATTGGTATATAAGCACATTGTTGTAAATACAAAGCAATCAGATTGCTTCTTTGTTCCTGTCATTGATAAAGACTGAAACAAATTTTTGAAGAGTTTATAGGCTTGAATACATTAGCAGGGTTTTTTTTTAGAAAAAGGGGAAGACGCTGGGTAAAAGGGGAAAATCGAGCGCGAAAGAGACATATTTGGGGAAAAAATACAAACTGTTCATTTCAATGTCTATAACTCACCTACAGACTTCAGGTTTTTTTTTAGAAAAAGAGGCATGTCTCTGACCTTTTTATTCTTAAACACATGAACAAGTATGATATTAAAGTCAAAGTCCTAAATAAAGTTGCAGGTGTAGATCTTATAATGGGAAATGTTTTCAACTGGGGCTGGGGAACGATGTCAATAGTATGATTTCAATTTCATGATGAAAGGGCTGACGATCTAGATCTGCTACAGTATTGGAAGGGAAAGGTGCAGCAGCTGCCAATTGTCTACTTTCACTTTCACAATAATCCGACAGTATTAATCGATGTTGATTACATGTACCTCCGAATCCTGCTGGGTTTTAACGATTTTTGATGATTCATTCTTAAAAAATGCGTCAACGCAATTATTATTTTCCGAGTCCGAACGTTTTATTTTGTTCATGTATGAACGCCAATTGTGAGACTTTTTTCTGTTTTAACGTTTATATCTTGGCTTTCACATAACCCGGATTAAAATTCGACTGGTTTCCGGTAATTAATTGACGAAACACCCTTCTCGCACAAGACCGGAATCCAGTAAATTAGTCACATGATTAATACGATTAGTTGCCCGGTTTCCATGACGTAATTTAAGAGCTATATATAGAATAACTGGGATTCCCAGATTTGAGTGTTCGTCGGGAGGGAGAGAGAGCGAGATCGTTGTACAGGATAAGTGTTGACTTCCCAAAAGAAAAACAACAACATTTCTTTGAGGGTAAAATATTATATTTTGGTGGAAAATTATATTTTTGGAGGGGAAATGGTATTTTTAGGGGAAAAATTCTGGTAGGGGAAGACGCCGAATATCGGCGTCACTTTCTTAGTAAAAAAAAAACCCTGATTAGATATGATATCCCCCTCAAGTGAATTACATTCAGCTAAATTGTCATGTATTCAAGCTCAATAGAAGATTTAGTTACTATTGAAATGTTACTAAAATGGAAATAACTTTATCGTGACAAATCAACTTTGTTTTGTTTAAAAATTGCCAACTTATAAGTTTGCCTAAAAAGACAATTAACATATATACCTACTTGGAATAGGTGTGTATGGGGAGCAACTAAAATCACTTAGTCAATGTGTCTGTCCGTTAGTCTGAAATACATGAGTTTCTGTTATATATCATACAACAGGCACAATATTCACTAACAAAGGATAATTGCATGTCTATGCAAGCTTGATAGCAAACAAAGTGGGTCTTTACACTTCTTTCAACGCGTCGTAAAATGTCATCTAATTGTTCCTATCGGCATAGCTCTTGACAGCTTTTTTTCTGATCTAAGCATCTTGTATCTGAAAAAAGTTTATGCTTATGTTGTTAAATGCATCATTCCTGGCTATGGACTTGGGGTTTGTGAGGTAGGCTTTGTGAAGGTGGTGTTTCTCATCCAATAACTGCTCAATGTCCTCTCATCAAACCTATCCTTGTGTTTCTTGCCCCAAGGGTGTTTGTGACTGGAGCATACATCAGCTTTTTGAGTGATGCCCAATCCAACGCTGTTCCAAAGCATTCACAAAGGACAGCTTGCAGTCTTTAACTTGGCCATGTTCAAGGGTTAAGGGGTCTTCTTTCTTTGCCAGCTTTGTTTGGGCTGAATATATATATTGGGTTTGGTAATGATGAGGCGGTGATCTGTCCAGCATTTGGCAACCAAGATCGAATCGGTCACCCGTACATCGCGCCTGTAATTCTTTATCAAGATAACGTAGTCAATAAGATGCCAGTGTTTTGAGCGAGGATGCATCCATGACGTTCGGTAATGGGTGTGAAGGGGCAAGAAAGTGTTTGTGATCAGAAGTTTATGCTTATGACATGTGTGGAGAAAAAGAAGACCATTGCTGTTGCTGTGGACCACTCCATGGTGTCCAAGGACTCCTTCATAGTCAGTGCCAACTATTGCGTTTAAGTCCATTAAAAGTTTAGCTTGTCTAAACATAACATTATTTGATTATTGTGGTCACCTGTGATGTTTATCATATATATATATATATACAAATAAAGCGTATTAAGACTTAATAAAGTTCCTTCTTGTAATTTAGGTAATTACAGGAAATAATAGATTTTTTAAATCAATGTCATTGAAGATAACGTCAGATTAACAGAAGGTGTTCTTGTCCTGAACAAGTGCGCCAATGTTTTGGGGACCAGTGAAACCCCTGCATAATGCTTCAATAAATAATGACCCTGTGGCATATTTAACATGATTTAGTGGCTGTCTATAATGTTTCAATAAATCATGACCCTCGGGCATATGTAACATTGTTTAGTGGCTGTCTCCTATGTTTCAATAAATCATGACCATGCATGGGGCGTATGTAACATGGTTTAGTGGCTGTCTCCAATGTTTCAATAAATCATGACCCTGGGGCGTATGTAACATGTATCAGTGGCTGTCTCCTATGTTTCAATAAATCAAGACCCTGGGGCATATGTAACATGGTTTAGTGGCTGTCTACTATGTTTCAATAAATCTAACCCTGGGGCGTATGTAACATGGTTTAGTTGCTGTCTTACTACGTTTCAATAATTCATGACCCTGGGGCGTATGTAACATGGTTTAGTGGCTGTCTCCAATGTTTCAATAAATCATGACCCTGGGGCGTATGTAACATGGTTTAGTGGCTGTCTCCGATGTTTCAATAAATCATGACCCTGGGGCGTATGTAACATGGTTTAGTGGCTGTCTACTATGTTTGAATAAATCATGACCCTGGGGTGTATATAACATTGTTAAGCGGCTGTCTACTATGTTTAATTAAATCATGACCCTGGGGCAATTCTTGGTTTGTAGCAATTTATTTTGATGATTTTTATTTATGTTAAGTGGTTTTTACTTGCAACATTGAGGGGTTTTATCAATACTTTGATAATCTCCTATGTACATGTATTTATTTAATGCTTTCCGGTGGTTTATAGAGAAATATCAGTGAATTAAAACTGATAATTTCACTGTTTCAAACAGTGAAAATTATCAGTGAGAATTACCGATAATTTTCATTGTTTACTGTGAAATGACGTCATTTTTTTGATGAAATGACGTCATTATCCCAGCAAAATTCGTTAGTTAAACTCTTGAACAATGTATATAAACTGTGAAAAATGCATTAAATAAAAAGAAAATTTGTTGGATTCGGTGGATTATCGACTTTAATTCACTCGTGATCATAGAAAACATATATTTTCACTCGTGGCTGTGCCACTCGTGAAAATATTATTTTCTATGATCACTCGTGAATTAAAATCGATAATCCACCGGATCCAACAAATATCCTCTATGTATTCTTATACTTGTCTCTGATCTGGTAGTCTTGATTTGTAAAAACAGCTACACTAACAGGTTGTACACTATATATTGTACTATAGGAAATATTATAGCAGTAAAAGTACATTTACAGTATGTTACAGTGTTTACAAATTTAAAACAAAAATACACTAAAAGTGGCTTTTATACAAGAGAAATATCTGGCAATAATGCCCTCTTTTAATTTATTCATAAGCAAAAACATTTGTAATATGTAAAGTTATAACTCAACGAAAAAACAATGATTAACAAAATTTGCCACATATAATAACATAAACCAGCCCTTCCCCTGCAATTCCACCATTTATGGTAACCTAAGAAAGAACACTAATAATTTGGGTTAAAATGTACTAATAAAGTATGAATACTTTTGGAAAATTACCTTTTTTCAGTACTTTAGAGAAATATCTGTATGCTATTTTAGAAACGCTTTTGTCTGTGGTAAACATTCTTATTTTCATGTAGAACTTTAACATGTGTTTAAACCTTTGTACTTCACCACCTCAAAACTGTATTTATCTGTTCTGAAACAATCAACTCCTATTTGTCATTGCTCACTTATTATTCCCCCAAAAAGGCGGAAGGATATAGAATAAAGATTGTGCCTCAGTCTGTCAGTCTGTCCGTCGGTCAATAACTTTTCAGGGCTAAATCTCAGCAACTAAACAAGATTTCAACATGAAACTTCATGTGTGTATAGATATCAATGAGAAGAAGTGTCATGCACAAGAACCATTACCCTACATTATCTTAAATAAGAGTTATTTCCCTTTTTTATGATGTATTTTATCAGGGTAATATCTACATACAATAGTCCAACAAAAAACTTCATGTGTGTATATGTATCAATCAGGAGAAATGCCTTGTACAAGAACCATAGCCCTACACTTTTTGAACAAGAGTTAATGCCCTTCGTTCTTTTTGTATGATGCAAATGTTCAGGGTTATATATCACATACCATTCAAGATTCCAACAAGAATTTTCATGGATGTATAGATATCAAATAAGGAGAAATGCCTTGTACAATAGCCATAACCCTTCACTGTCTTAAACAAGTGTTATTGCCCATTGTTATTTATGTTTGATGTACTTTTCAGGACTATATCTCAAATATGGTACACTATTTTTGCATGAAACTTCATGTGTGTGTAGATATCAATAAGAAGTGCTATGCATACAAACTATAACCCTACACTTTCTTAAATAAGAGTTATTGACCCTTGCTTTTTTTGAATGATGCAACTTTTCAGGTCAATACATCCGATACGATACAGATTTCGACATGAAAGTTTATGGATGTATACTGGTCATGTACGTAATTCCGGCCTGTACGTAAAAAAACGGCCACCTGTGTTAAATCATTTTCATGATCTTAGCGCACATATTTTGTTTTTATTTAGAAAAATCAACATGAAAACCATCCCCACTCTCAATATTTTGCAAATGTAAGAACCACATCACTGTGAACTTTTGTGTTAAAATGTCACATATATAGCAAGAAATATTTGGCTCATGGGGAAAGTGATGTCATCATTAGTTGCAACAATTATATTCATATAAGAAACAAATATATTTGATAAAATTATTTTTATTTTATCTAATAAACTTTAATTAAAGTTTTACCAATTAATTGTACAAAAACTTATATTCAAAACATACAAATCAGAACCTAAATATAAATTTTTAATATATGAATTACCTCCCTTTATAAGAATATTACTAGATTACATGTTTTAATATTATATATAAGCGTTTACTAATAATCAACACTGAAGTCAACTTTTCAAACAAAATGTGTTTACTTTTTTAGCTATGTTTGAACAAATTTATTTAACACATTAAAAATAAATATTTTTTTTATGAATTAGCAGTCGATACATCTGTAGTCGAGAAGACGCTGGACGACCTGTAAATAAATCTCAAATACACACATGAATTAGCAGTTTCCCATTGTTTATATTTATTAAAATAGGTAGGGGGAGTAACTGGTATAATAATTTCGCATTTATTTTAAATTTCAAGTCAAAATTTTAATAGTATAAACATTGAGTAAAACTCTGAAATTGGGGACATTTGTCAAAAGATATTGCTTTGTAATTTTATCTGCAGATCAAACTGAAAAGTTGCCGATTTTTTAGGTACATTTAACCTACGAAAATGGATAGTTTACATGTCATCATTTTCTGTTCATTAAGTAACATTCACTGATCTAATTCTATTTAAATTTTCATGCTCGGTGAGTTTTGAACCCAGGATTATATATGTGAAGTTTAGTTTCAACCAGTTGCCTAACACTAAAGATTTTTCTTTAATAGTCCCAAAAGTGGCCGAAATTACGTACATGACCAGTAAATCAATAAGAAGAATTGTTTTGCACGAGAACCATAACCTTACACTTTCTCAAATAAGAGTTATGATCCTTTGTTGTTGTTGTATCATGTAACATGCCAAGGCTTTATATCAGCTAAGCTACAAGATTTCTATTGGATTTATTTATATAAATTAGGAAAATTAAACTGCTTATAAACAATAACCTTACACATAATAATTTTGTTTAAGTATGATACTGTATATCAAGAGATTAGCACCCATCCATAAATAAACTATATTTAGCAGGGATATCAATTAAACAAATTTACTTGTTATGTAATGTCCTTGATCGGTGTACATTGTAACAAGGCCATTCAAGATTGAGTTTGCAATTTTCAGAAAAAAACACAAACACTTAACATGAATATATCATTGTTAACGCAATCATTTAATGTCACTCGCTGTAAATGTCAGTCAGTCCGTCAGTCAGTCGGTCTGTCCGAAAACTTAAACATTGCCCATAACTTTTGCAATATTGAAGATAGCAACTTGATATTTGGCATGCATTTGTATCTCGTGGAGCTGCACATCTTGAATGGTGAAAGGTCGAGGTCATTCTTTAAGTTCAAAGGTCAAATATATGGCTTCTAAGCGGCGCAGTAGGGGACATTGAGTTCCTAACAAACACATTTTAAATATTTGAAGTTTGATTATAAAATTAAGAAATGGAGTTGCATAAGATAATGTATAACTTGTGACCAACTCAACGTTGAAGCTTTAAAAGAATATTGCAAAAAAGAAATGCCCATAGAGCATTCCTTCATAAAATTATAATGTACTGCCGGCCAGGAGGTCCTATAATCATGCAGCCTTTGCCAGCCCGGACTGATCATTTCCGGATGAAAAAAAAGATGATTAAAGACAAAAAAGGTTGTTTTTTAACAATATTTTACTATTTCATGCTAATGATATTTAGTATCAATATTCATAAATGTCAATGACAAATAATGAATCTTAGTTCTTCTTAATCAAATAGTGTACTTTTGAGAGCTTCACAATATTCATTCCGTTTAGAGAAAGTTAATAATTTAATTAAATGCTTGTTTCTTTGATTGTTTATTGTTTTAATAGCTTAATTACGTTACCTGATATCATATGCTTACTTATTCCGATAGGATCGTAATTTATCCGGAATTTTTCGTCCGAGGAATCCCACACTTTTCAGAAACCCGTCAGGTAGGTCAGAACGGTCACATAGTGCCGTGTAGCCGTACAACCAAAACAGGACATTACCCAGAATTCACTTTTATTCCAGATGGCGATATACAAAGGCCGACATTTTGTTATTAACTTAATTGTTGCTTCTGTTGCGCTGGATTCTTCTGTTTAACAGAATAGAGAAGTTTTTGTATTGCGTTAAAACATTCTCCGTATATATATCCGTGTATTTCTGTATTGTTTTGTGTATTTGTTTGTTTGTTCAAGGCAAAATATGCCTCAAACACGTGCTCATGTGGACACATAAGGGCAGCATGGGACAACCATGGTAGCTGCCTGTCGTGAGCAGGATGTACCCAGGATAACTGCTGCCCTTTCTGTAGAGCATTGGTCTGCAGATACCTGGGCCATCAAGCGTCGACCCTTCAAGAGTCGTCGACGCAACAAGAATAGTTCAGATCAAAGAAGGGAAAGTTCCGTGTGTCGGGACTATTCACCACACGATCTTGACCATATTCCACCAGTAGCTGCCAGGCATCGGTCCCTACCCCGTGACGACACCGGACAAAATTTGCCCGGTCCGTTCATCTGGAATGACCAGTTGAATGACTCGGCATCAGATCAACGTAGGAAAAGTTCCGTGTGTCGGGACTTTTCACCACACGATCTTGACCATATGCCACCAGTAGCTGCCAGGCATCGGTCCCTACCCCGTGACGACACTGGACAAAATTTGCCCCGTCCGTTCATCGGGAATGACCAGTTGACCGGTCCGGAGACTTCACCGGTCACTGGTCAACATTGACCGGTCCGGTCACCGGTCATGCTATGACCGGTCACCGGTCAACTGGTCACTGACCGGTCCGGTCTCCGGTCATGCTGTGACCGGTCCGGTCACCGGTCAACCAGTCACCGGTCATTGACCGGTCCGGTCACCGGTCATGTAATGACCGATGCGTTCACCGGGTACCGGTCTATGCCACAGACCGTTCCGATCACCGTAGATGTTGACACTACCTTGTCAGTACTCCACAAAGGTAGACGCAGCCGCGTTTCTACTGTGAGTCACAGACGTAAGCGTGTAGTGTCTGATGTTTCCGGCTACTCCTCCACCTCGGGCTCGTCGTCGTATGACTCATCGTCTACTTCAAATAGCCCTCATCATTATCGGAGGGGACGTCGTTCACGCTCACCGAGTGTTTCTCGGCGTAGATTGCCGCGTAAAGAGCGATCACGCCAGCGCTCGGGGAGACGTTCGATCAGGAAACATCATTCCCAGCGCCGCCGAACAGTGTCTCGGCGTCGCAGGGATAAGGGAAATAGACCTTCCTCTATTAGGTGCTCTCGGACTCCTAGGTCCCCTAGTCGATCCTTCTCTGAGGAATCTATTGACACCCTTCCACGTGTGTCGGCCTCTATTTTGGTCTCAACACACACTTCAGCCGTTCCTACAACCACTGAGCATAATTTGTATTCAAAACCTAGTTTGCATACATATCAGGCTCAAGGTACAGGGGTTAATCTAACCACATCGGCTGCGTTTTCAGCCCCACGGGTCTCTTCCACATTGCATAGAAGTATACCCCGGGCTGTTGCTACACCATAAAATCCCAATACTTTGTGGATCCAACAGTCGCCGGGAATCTTTGTCCCTTTTTCGACTGATCCTTTACCAGCGACCTCTGGTATTCAAAGTGAGTCTGCTGACTTGATCTCTGAGAGACCTAACTCACCAGCTATATCTTTGATTCTCTCATGATAGAAGCGAATGAATCTATTATTCCTTCTCCTATATCCACCGGTTTCAATCAATCCAATGCTCCTGCAGATGGTTCGATTGAGGTGGGTTCGGAGTCTAATGAGGCCGAACTTTATTATTTGGCCTCCATCAATCAGGTATACGAACTTATGTTCAAAACTTATGTTCAAATAGCCCTCATCATTATCGGAGGGGACTTCGTTCAGGACTTCTGCCCCCGCCCTTCCTTGTCTCTCACAGGATCTGCGGTTACTGTTACAGAACAGGTAGCACGCAGACGAGAGCCCGCCAGGATAAGTAAGGCTACTTCCCGAGTGGATCTACGCCTTCCTATTGGCTCTTCCACAATGGCTGTTTTCCAGTCACTTGAACCAGCCAATAAGCCTTCGCCATCTCCATGGAAAGCCCCTAAGGAGCTGACGGTGCCTAAACAGATGGACGGCGGGAAAAGTTATAAGGCCCCGGTACCCGACCCTGCTACCGGTTTGGACCTTTCCAAACTTCCGGTTCCTGATGCTGACATTAGTAAGCTGTCACTTACAATGCCTTCATCATCTACCCATACATCAGTCCCTCTTTCCCTGTTGGAAAATTGGGAGCTGAGAGAACGCCGTTCCATAGGTCTGGCTAACCAGCTAGATCTCATGGCAGCCACAGCCTTAGACTTGGTTTGGGAGCTCTCTGATTCAATCCCAGAGGAGCTCCGGGCCTTGTTGATACATCTTTCACGTACTACGCAGTGTTTATCTCACAATGCTGCGTCGTCTATATCTGAGATGTTAAGGCTTCGAAGAGACCTCATCCTCTCTTCCTTGCCCAATAATTTCATTTTAGAAACAGGCGTAAACTCCCTTGAAACTGCTCCACTAACAGCAGAGTCTCTTTTCGGAGGGAGGATACAGTCGGCACTTACTGCTGATCGTGAAGATCAGATACATGCCTCCTTAGCTAGGAGCAACTCTGGCCAGCGCCCTGTGGTTTTTAAGCGCCCTGCTTCTAAGCCCCCAGGAGACCCACCGGCCAAGAACGCTAAAAGGGACAGTTTCCCTACTAAGCGTCCGTCTGCTCCACGTCAGCCCACAAATAGGCCTCCTTTTCAGAACAGAACAACTTGCTATCGGAAGCCTTCTGTAAAACAAAATTGGAGTAAGGGCAAACCCGATGCGGACAAGAATTCATTTAATCCTTCTTCCGGCAAGGGTGGACCTCCTAAAGGTCTTTGGCATGTGTTCTTGGATCGCTTATTAAAGCTCCCTATGAACCCCTTAATCAGGCTTCTTTACAGTTCCTAACCTGGAAGACCGTTTTCCTTCTTACCATGGCTTCATCCAAACGTAGAAGTGAAATTCATGCTCTTTCTATCGAAGAAAGCCATCTTCGTTTTGATTCCTCCGATGGCTCTGTCACCTTGTTGTGTCAGCCAGGATTCCTTGCTAAAAATCAACTCCCCTCTATGGCTTCTAAACCCTTCAAGGTCCCTAGTCTTTCTAGAACTTGTGGTATTGAAGATGAAGATAGACTCTTCTGCCCTGTCAGGTCTTTGAAGTTCTATCTTAGTAGAGTTAAGTCTATTCGAGGTTCTCGTAAGAGACTCTTCATTCCCTTAAAAGGGGGGGGGCGATGTGTCTGCGGCTTCTATTTCCCGTTGGGTAGCCTCGACTATAAAAAGGGCTTACTCTTCTCTTTCTTCAAGGGATTCATCCCTTTTTTAGATTAGACCGCATGAATTACAAGCAATGTCGGCTTCGTGGGCATATATTAATCATACCCCACTCTCTGACGTGCTTCAAGCTGCTTTCTGGAGGAATCAGACTACTTTTTCATCTTTTTATCTTCGTTCTCTGGAGTGCCAACAGGACAACTTGTATTTGTTGGGCCCCCTTGTGGTTGCACAAATGGTAGTATCTTCTACGGCATAGGTATATTACGCTTATCCGTGAATTAAGTTAATACCGTAATAACGAAGATTAGCTGAGAACCCGAGATATGGGTTCCGCTGTGATGGGGAGATCTGCGAACCTTCCCGCCTCAGCTGCAAATTCAGCATATGATATCAGGTAACGTAATTAAGCTATTAAAACAAATTTTTCTAGTAAAATTCATTTTAATTAGTAATTACTTACCTGATATCGGTAAGTCCCACCTCCCACCCCGCTCTTCGTCTAATATTTCATATTTTTAATTGGAATAAGAGTGGATTCTGGGTAATGTCCCGTTTTGGTTGTACGGCTACACGGCACTATGTGACCGTACTGACCTACCTGACGGGTTTCTGAAAAGTGTGAGATTCCTCGGACGAAAAATTCCGGATAAATTACGATCCTATCGGAATAAGTAAGCTTATGATATCAGGTAAGTAATTACTAATTAAAATGAATTTTACTAGAAACATTTGTATTAATGTTATGTTACTGCATTGTAACTCCTGTATTAATGGAGACAGTTCGCAGGAATGTAAACATGACCTTTGTTTATGACTTGCTTGCTTACAAATTAATCTTAAAAAACATGAACTTAAACGCACATGGTTGTTACTTTTGATTCCTTTTGCAAAATGTAACCATATTGTGATGACTTAGCGTGTTTTTTGCTTTGACGATGTTGCAAAAATCTTCAGATACACTTACGACATTCAGAAAAGACAACCAATGAAAAAGCGTTTTACATTATTAAAGTAATTAATTTTTTATATAATTCGGTAAATTTTAACGTTGGCTTTGAAACTTTTCTAAAAATAGCTTATGGCATTCGAAATTTCACCATAACTTTATTACCGGAAACAAGGTCCTGCAATATTTGAATAATTTACTGATTTTCAAATTATAATTGGAAAAATCCGAGGACCGTGACAGTACCAATTGATAATGTCAGTTTCTTAGTTATAACTAATACATCTGTCATGTGTACTCCTTCTCGATAAAATCGTGGACAGTTACTTCGGAGACATATGCTGAAAACCTTGATGGTATCCTCATGGAAAGTGTGCATTTCATGCATTATTCATTTAAATCTAAACATTTATTTTTACCCATAATATGAAAAAAAACACACAAACTAGTTGTATCGTTATCGTCTTTAAAATAATTAATAATTGAAGCAATAAAACACGTAAGATCGACAATGTAAATATAACGATTTTCAGTTAGCCTGCGGTACGGAATTTTTCCCCTGATTTTTTTGCTTCAAAAACTTTTTTCCCCGATTTTTAAGCTTAAAAAAGTAGATGCGCATTATACATAAATGCGCGTTATACACAACGTTTTACGGTAAGATTTTAAATAGATTGAATTGCTTTCATACCTGCCAAATCAATTGAGGCCTTAGACTATATAGTTTTAATGGCTGTAATATGAGAACCATACTTAAAATTGTATATACAAAATTCACTGGTGATCATCAATTAAAGGGACTGTCCAGCAGATTTTGGCATGTATTAAACCTTGTCATGAACTACTTAAAATGCTTTTTATCACATGCCTTTAAATCAGCACGATAACCAGGTAACCTAATATCCGAAAAGATATTAGGCTAGATGACCACATGATCTCGAATATCCGTCAGTTGCTCTCTGCACATACGCATGCCTGTACAATTTCCTTTTAATAAGATATACTTTATTTCAATTTAAAATAAATAAATGTACAGTACTGTTTGTTTAAACATTATTGTTTTAACAGCATAATGTAGTCTTTGTGTATTGAATGAATAACGATTTACTCGATTTGTGTGTTGTTAAACTAGATGGAAGCTAGCCTAAGCGTTTTGCATGACGTGACGTCACAATGTTTTTGTTCGAGTGTTTTTTTTCCCATATTAAATATTTAAACACAAAATAATCGAAAACTAGATATTTTAGAAACATTTCAACGAATGTTTTAAATGTGACAGGAAAAATAGAATAATAGGTTTGTGACGTGGATGGAGAATGGTTATCTGGCTGGTCGGAGGATCTTATCGGGGTCGCCTTCGGCTCACCCGATAACTTCCTCCGACTTGCCAGAAAACCATTCTCCATCCACGTCACCAACCTATTATTCTCTATATATTGATAAATTTAAACATTTGAACTAAAAATCTCCAGTAACAAGAGATGTGTTTGTCAGAAACACAATGCCCCCTTTTGCGCCGCTTTGAAGCCATAAATTTGACCTTGAACCTTGAAGGATGACCTTGACCTTTCACCACTCAAAATTTTCAGCTCCATGAGATACGCATGCATGCCAAATATCAAGTTGCTATCTTCAATATTGCAAAAGTTATTAAGAAGGTTAAAGTTTTGGTTAAAGTTTTTGAATTAGTATTTTTGACCTTTGACCTTGAAGGATGACCTTGACCTTTCACCACTCAAAATGTGCAGCTCCATGAGATACACATGCATGCCAAATATCAAGTTGCTATCTTGAATATTGCAAAAGTTATCACCAAGGTTAAAGTTTTGCTTTAAGTTTTGGGACACACACACACATACAATGACAGACAGGCCAAAAACAATATACCCCCGATCTTTTGATCCTGGGGCATAAAAATAAGAATACAAATTAAAAAAAGAAAAAAAACCGTTGACGTCCACAGGGCTCGAACCACTGACCCCTAGAGTCATGGAGTTATGGAGTAAAATGTCTCCCAACTTTACCACTCGACCATCCACGCTCACGACTAATGCGGAGCTATTTTTATTATGCTCCCCGAAATAAATTTCGGCGGAGCATATAGTTGCCAGTTTGTCCTTCCTTCCTTACTTACTTCCTTACTTCCGTCACACTTTTGCTACCGTTTCTCATAGCGCCTTCAATACTTTACCAATCGCTTTCATATTTGGAATGTAGGTACCTTGCATGGACCTCTACCTTTTGATGAGGTTTAAGGTCACATGGGTCTAGGTCAAGGTCACCGATTCTAATAATAGACTTCCTTCCGTCACACTTTTGCTACTGTTTCTCATAGCACCTTCAATACTTTACCAATCGCTTTCATACTTGGCATGTAGGTACCTTGCATGGACCTCTACCTTTTGATGAGGTTTGAGGTCACCGGGTCCAAATGTACAAGTGTACAAATGGAGCTCCTTGTATGCATGTCAGAATCTCTAAGTGTCTAAAGTGTCATTGAAGCATAGCCATAGTAAGTGTTAAAAAAGCAATGTTTATGAAGCATCAACAAAATTCCTAGTACTTCCCAAGAAGTCCTGCCTGCTTCAAGTGAAGCATGTGTGTGTATAAGAAAGTACTACTTAAGCCCCTGATGCTTCATTCAAAGCAGGCTTTGGAAGCATCATTGAAGTTCTTGGGACTTCAGATGAAGCAGGTCTATTATCAGATGCACATTTGAAGCCCCCCCAGGCTTCATTTGAAGCACAATTAGGAAGCATAATTAAAGTTTCTGAGACTTCAGATAAAGCAGGTCTATTTATCTGAAGCACATTTGAAGTACATTTAAGGTATATCTTAAGCAGGGGCACTTATCTCAAGCGCATGCTTCTTTTCTGGCTGGGGCCTAAGCATTCTTGAATTATCATCCAGAAACCATCTGGTGGACGGACATACGGACGGACGGACATACGGACCGACATGAGCAAAACAATATACCCCCTCTTCTTCGAAGGTGGGCATAAAAATAAAACATCACAACAGAATGCTTTGCAGATCGTTCATAAAGGAATATTACTATGTTGAAAAGATTACAATTCTTATTGGGGTGGTTTACGTAGACTTTTGGCAAATTTGTACTTAAAATACTTAATCTATTGTGAACTAAATGCATAACCTTGCATATCAAGGTTTACAGTTATTTGAACATTTCTATTCACAAAGGAATTTGCGGGAGAGGAAAATCTCATTTGCTATGTTATTAAAAATCTTCTAATGTGTATTGAATTGTTATCAAACATTATTTAAACTTGTTGGGCCATATAACCTGTATTTTGTTCCCTATAATGTTATTTGCATGTTTGTGTCAACTGAAAGGATCGCAGAAGCTTAAAGCAGAATATGGATAGTATCTCTCTCTAAATATAGGCACTATTTCAGCACTGCATTATACATGTACCTCTTTTCAAGCAGAAATTTATCATTGAAAACAATGTTCAATTGATTAAATGGTTGAGACAAGAGAACCAAGAATGCCCTTGATCACTCACCTGTGTAATAGGGTAATTTAGTAATAAAATGTTTCATACAATATCTATAGAGGAAAAACATACCACATATCAAAGCTGTGTAATTTGTGTGTGTTTTTTAAGTTGTTAAGCTATGCAATTAATGTTTAAAATATGTAAGTTCCCACATCAACAAGCATGGCAAATTTTGACCCAAGATAATTATTTTAACAAACTTGGTAGATGACCACTAAATGATGTTGCATGCCATATATAACAACTCTGACTTGGCCTTCAAAGATGAGTTGTAATCTTAGTCAAATATGTACATCTATATCGCTTATTTGTCACTTGATCATGGTCAGTTTTGAAACCTGGGGTTGTAACTGTAGCATTTGCAAAAGTCTCTTTAAAGGGACTGTCCAACAGTCAAAAGCGTCGTTCGACGCGAATCGATATTTTGGGGAACTACGAGGATTTCTTATATAGCTAAACAAGAATATCAGTGAAACTGATGGATGCTCCCCAATGATGCGCTTTGTCAATGTATGTGTTAATAAACCTGCTGATATTTCAATTCACCTTTAATTTATCTTATTTTTGGCTAATTTTGCTCTCCTTTTTAATTATTAGTTCATTAAAGTTTTATAAATAACAAGATTTGGTGGTTTTCATCATTTTAAATGTTTCACACCCTGATTATAAAACCATCTGCTTACCAGGCTTTTGATTGGTTACAGGAAGTTGTTTGTTTGAATCAAGAGTGTTTAAACAACTGACTGACCTAAGTTGTAGGTATAATTCCAAGCATCACCAGGACTTAAAATTGTAGTATAGAAAATGCCATGCAATTCTGATAGCAAGGGAGTATTGTGTGAAAAAATCTGTGTAATTAATACAGTGTGGAAATGAACAATAAGTTTGTTTCAAAAGAGGTTCAAAGTGGCTGGTTACTGTGTTTTGGTCTCTGATGATTCTTCACCAAATTCCTGTGCTTTTGGAAAACTACAGAACAGCAGAAAAGGTTTGTATTTTTATTACTTAATTCCTTTTTAGTTTAGCTTATTAAATAATATAATTTGAATTATATTTATGTACTGTGTTCCAGTGGGAAATGTAGAAGGATGATGGAAAGTCAATGTTGTGTGCCAATTTGATGGAAAAACAACACAGTTTCAAACAAAAATAGAGCATCATCATGAAACATATCAATTATATATTCTTTTAATATTTTAACTCATGGAATTGCTTACTGCTAATTATGGTTACAGTCACATTTATTGAAATAAAAGGATATAAAAAAGAATAACATATACATTTTGGTGGTATTCATTTTCCTTTTTTTTGCAGAGCTCTGGTGTTAAAAAGGTTCACCTTAATCCAGAGCACGAAGTGTACATTACTCAGTGGAAACTTTCACGAGAACGGCATGCTGGAGCCAATAATCACAAAAGTTAACAATTGCTCTGTTGGATGTCCTTTTCGGCAGGGAACTTGCAAAGTCCCGCGCCAATGTTTCTCAGGGAAGGCCGATTATACTTTAATATCAACAACATGTTTGCCTTGTGTTGCTACACAGACTGTGAAACATTTTGTGTTAAATGCATTAAAAAAAGACAACGGTACACTGTGACTGTCCGATTCAGCTTTCAATGGCATAATTAACAGTAAATTTGCAAATGCTAAGAAGGCACTAACTTGTTTAAATGTTCTAATGTGTCAATTATGTAGATAAGTATATACTAGTACTATGTAATATAAACTGTATAATATAAATTGTTCATTAATTTTGTACTCTTTTCTTTTTTCAGATTGGAAGGTTGTACACAAACTTGAAAGTACTATTCTATGGAATCTCCAAACTTGCGCAAGCTTGTGGCAAGCTTGCAAATAAATATCATCAGCAAAACAAGAATTATCAGCAAGCTCGCGCAAGCTTGCTGCGAGGTTCCAATTTTAAGCTTGCACAAATTTCCTCCACAAGCTTGCTGCAAGCTTGCCGCAAGCATGTTAGAAAAGCTTGCGATTTTGATTAAAGCATGAACTTTGGTACAAACACATTGTTATGCTGTGCTCTTGTTTTCTTAAAGCATTAGATATATGAGAATTAGTTATAGTACTTTTTGGTTATTCAATGATATTTCAGAGATACTTAAAATGTACTTCTGTTATACCTAAAATGAGAGCTTCAAAAGTACTTTCCAAATAATACGTTGATTGTACTGAATAAATACTTTAATTGTACTTTAAATGTACTTCTGTTTTACCTAATGTAACGCTTCAATAGTACTTCCTAAATGGTACTTAAAATGTACTTCAATCATTATATACCTCTAATGTACTTCAGTTGTACTGGTATTATGTGCTACTAGTGTTCTTTAAAAATGCTTTCCTGGGCAAAGTATACTTGAAGCATAATTTAAATATTTCAGACGGAACTTCAATTGTACTTCCACCTGGAAATTGTTAGTATTTTATTATTGCTGAAAGTTTGAAGTACATATGAAGCTGGTACTTGATTGTATGTACATGGTACTCCAGAAGGGGGCTTTATTTGAACTTCTTTGATATTTTAAATGTACTGTATTTGTGGCTGGGGCCTAGGATCATAAAACTTCTAAGGTACATTGATCATGACTCGCAGATGACCCCTATTGATTTTGAGGTCACTAGGTCAAAGGTCAAGGTCACAGTGACCCGAAATAGTAAAATGGTTTCCGGATGATAACTCAAGAACGCTTATGCCTAGGATCATGAAACATCACAGGTACATTGATCATGACTCCCAATTACCCCTTTAGATTTTCAGGTCACTAGGTCAAAGGTCAAGGTCACTGTGACTAAACTTTGAAAAATGGTTTCTGGATGATAACTCAAGAACGCTTACGCCTAGAATCATGAAGCTCCATAGGTACATTGATCATGACTTGCAGATGACCCCTATTTACTTTCAAGTCACTAGGTCAAAGGTCAAGATCACGGTGACTTCACACATTAAAATGGTTTCTGGATGATTACTCAAGAAAGCTTACGCCTAGGATCATGAAACTTCAATAGTACATTGATCATGACTGGAAGATGACCCCTATTGATTTTCTGGTCACTAGGTCAAAGGTCAAGGTCACAGTGCCAAAAAAATATTTACACAATGGCTGCCACTACAACTGAATGCCCATATTGGGTGCATGCATGTTTTACAAACAGCCCTTGTTTACAATAGAAATTCTTGAATTGGTTTTTACTGAAATTCATATTCATAAAAAAGCTTTAAATTCAACCCTGTGTTCCCGTTAACGATATTGTGCACTCGCGGCGATTTCGGTAGTTCACCGAACACCGCGGTCAGTTACGTGTCCGCCACCCGTGAAATGTCACCCATCGGGAAAAGTGAACACTGCTGACAGGCGATTTTGTTTAAAGTACACGATATCTGCACTGTTGGTTAACTTAACACTGAACATGACTGAACTATTATTGAATAAAATAAACAACCCAATTAAAAAGAGTGTGCTCCCAATTTTAGAAGTCTTTTTGGCATTTTGTTGGAAGGTCCTTCTTTTGATCTGTACACTGTCTATTTCATCTATTATTAAGTAGACAATTTGACCTAAGATAGCTTTTGTTGGTATGCTGGTTGCTTGAAAGAAATATGCCTATTTATTTTTAGCTCATCTATTTTTTGAAAAAAAATTATGAGCTATTGTCATCACCTTGGCGTTGGCGTCGGCGTTGGTGTTGGCGTTAGCCTCGGCGTCCGGTTAAGTTTTACGTTTAGGTCCACTTTTCTCAGAAAGTATCAATGCTATTGCATTCAAACTTGGTACACTTACTTACTATTCATGAGGGGACTGGGCAGGCAAAGTGAGATAACTCTGGCGTGCATTTTGACAGAATTATGTGCCCTTTTTATACTTAGAAAATTGAAAATTTTGGTTAAGTTTTGCGTTTAGGTCCACTTTTCTCAGTGAGTATCAATGCTATTGCATTCAAACTTGTTACACTTACTTACTATCATGAGGGGACTGGGCAGGCAAAGTTAGATAACTCTGGCATGCATTTTGACAGAATTATGTGCCCTTTTTATACTTAGAAAATTGAAAATTTTGGTTAAGTTTTGTGTTTAGGTCCATTTTATTCCTTAAGCATCAAAGCTATTGCTTTCATACTTGCAACACTTACTAACTATCATAAGGGGATTGTGCAGGCAAAGTAATGTAACTCTGACTGGCATTTTGACAGAATTATGTGCCCTTTTTATACTTAGAAAATTGAAAATTTGATTAAGTTTTGTGTTTAGGTCCACTTTATTCCTACAGTATCAAAGCTATTGCTTTCATACTTGCAACACTTATTAACTATCATAAGGGGACCGTGCAGGCAAAGTTATGTAACTCTGACTGGCATTTGGACGGAATTATGGGCCCTTTATACTTAGAAAATTGAAAATTTGGTTAAGATTTATGTTTTGGTCCACTTTACCCCTAAAGTATCATAGATATTGCTTTCATACTTCCTGTACGAAAATTCTATGCAAATTCTGTATAGAGTCTGTACAAAATCTGCCCAGAATCAAGACAGAATTCATTTTTTCTGTACAAAGAGGACACAGACACAGAATATACCTTGCAATCTGTACAGATTTTCTAAGCAGAATTACAATGAAGCAGAATTTTATCTGTAAAGATTATTACACAAGACAGAATTTTAACACTTATAATTTTTACAAGACAGATTTTTAGCACTTTGCATTTTAGCCAGGCAGAATTTCTGTACTTGGTAGAAAAATGAGGCAGAATGTTGGACTTTGAAAAAAATTAGATTCAACATTTCAAAATGGGACTTGTAAAATTTAAGAAACAGAATTTTGATTTCAGTTTCTTATTGTATATTGCAGGAAACATTTCTCTATTCACCGAAAACTAACAGTATGTTCAATTCATACAATAGTTAAAATGACCAAAAAATACAGCATATTATTAGCAAAAAAAACAAACAGCAGTACCTATTGTTCATACCATAAAGAACATAGAAAGTTACAATTTAATCCAACAGGCTTCAAGAAAAATCTACAATGGAGTGAAATAAGGTTTAATTTTTTTTGCAAAGTTTTTATTCTTTGCTTATTGCTGGATAAATTGTCCCAAAATACTGAAAATTGCTAGGACATTTTGTCTGCTGTTTGTCAGCAGTGACATTTTCAATGATATCCAAGATAGAGAGAGATCCAATTACCCAAGTTTACCCAAACACCAGCGTCAGGTGTGATAAATTTACTCCTATTTCAGCACATTTACTTTACTTGGCTCTCGTTTTATGAAAATATTCATTTGAATGCCAGTGCTTTAACATAACAAATTTTGTGACAAAAAATAAAAATACCATTATAAATAGGAACAATTAAGAAATTAAGACATAACATTATTAAAGTGTTGTAATATATATGGTTTTAAAGATGTTTGGTTGAGTCTACTTTAAAAAGGTGGTTTAGTCTTATTTGAAAAGGATAGTACACTTTTAAGTGTGCAACAAAATCTCAGAGACTTGACATTCGAAGTTTTCAAGCGAGAATCAAAATGTTCCATGAAATGGGGCGCAGAAGACTATGAGGAAAGAATTATTATTACCAGAGGTATGTTAAAATTTGCTTTTTCTTTCATCAAAATATGTATTTAATATGTTGACAGTATTTGGCTTTGTTTGTAAATTTGTTTAAAATTGAAACTTTGGTTGTGCATATTCAACTTATAATGCATAAATCATAGTTTCCTAGTTTTTGTAACAATGACCTTGACCTTGAAACGACTGGTCCCCTAATGAATTCCTATGCTAGGTCTGTATGTAAGCAATGAATCTGCATACAAATGATATATGCAGTATCGCCATCCAAACTCAAGTTATTGAGCAGAACTTTTTTTTTAAGTCACCTTAGCACTAAATGATCATGGTGAGCTATATGATGTCAGTCTATGTATGTATATATAAGATCTTTTAAGGAGGCTTTTAGATCACCTGAACACAAGGTTGTTCTTATTGTAAGCTTTTGTGATTGCCTTTTATCCATTGTGCCTCAAACATTTACCATGTAAACACTGTTGTGGAAATATTTAATGTCAAATCTTTATGAAACTTGTTTTGAACATTTTTTTCAAATAATAGCACTTTTGCTAATCTTAAAAAAACAACAACATTTGTTTGAATGGTAATACGCCAAGTTAGGAAATGGTTCCTTTACATACAAAAACATAGACACCAAGGTAATTCTTCCTTGTATTGCTATAATGAAATCTTCTGAACACAAGTGACAAACTGCACAAATCAATTGAGTTTAACTTTGGGTCTTTGGTACTGGTAAGCTCAATATTTTCCTTTGACCCTCATTTTTTTTGCATTAGCAGACAAGTTAAAAAAAAATAATGATTATAATTTTCCAGATGGTTCAACTGATGGAACATTATCCAACGACAATAAAAAGATTTGGAATGCGCAAGTTTTGCAGTGCTGCCTTTTACCTGATGGTGAAACTTAGTTCCGGGTATGTAAGGTATTAAAGTAAAAGTTTTTTTCATATAAGTCTTTTTTTATTAGTCTTTTCGAGAAATAAACATTGATTGTATCATCATAAAGCATACATAACTTCGACAAATGCTTCAATTTAACGTTTGATTAGCAATGTTCACAGATTTTGATTTAGATCAACTTCTGTCTTAAAATATATTTTTTAGTTAAGTGGAATGAAGTGCTTTCATTTATTTTTAAACAGCCATAAATCCGAGGGAGACACAAGAACGGTCAAGAGGTCAGGTTCTGGCGGGGAACAAGCATGACATAAAGCCTGTGCTTGATGCCGTCATCATTTCTGCCTGCAAAGGTACATTTTGTCTTGGTTTTTTTTGCTAGGTATTTAACATAATGAAACAGTGGTAGGAATTTTATTTAAATTTATGACCAGGTTTTCAAAGAAGATAAAAAATGAGATTATTAAATGCGGGTAGGGCGTATCTGGTCAATACCTTAAGTTTGTCTAGACTCAATTGATGACCTTGCATTGAGGCCAAGATAGGGATTGCATACAGAGCCCAAATGTGTCACTAAAAATAAACAAGAAACCGTCGGAGACGGGTGATGCTCCCCAAAGTATTTTTTTGTCACAATATTGCACTATATATTCAGATAAAAGGAAACGTCTTGAGGGCACAGTAGTTGGGGGGACAAATTTTTTTTTTATGGAAAATTTCAAAAGGCCATAACTCTGTGAAAAATCATCCAGCCAGAACCCGCTGATAATATGCACATCTCTTCTTGGTAGTGAAGCTTCCCATAAAGTTTCATTGAATTCCGTCATTAGTTGCTGAGAAATAGCCCGGACAAGAATTGCACTATATGTACAGTTAATGGAAAATTTCAAAGGGCCATAACTCTGTGAAAAATCATTCGGCCAGAACCCGCTGATAATATGCACATCTCCTCTTGGCAGTGAAGCTTCCCATAAAGTTTCATTGAATTTCGGTCATTAGTTGCTGAGAAATAGTCTGGACAAGAATTGCACTATATGTACAGTTAATGGAAAATTTCAAAGGGCCATGCCTCTGTGAAAAATCATCCGACCAGAACCCGCTGATAATATGCACATCTCCTCTTGGTAATGAAGCTTCCCATAAAGTTTCATTGAATTCCGGTCATTAGTTGCTGAGAAATAGCCCGGACAGGAATTGCACTATATGTATAGTTAATGGAAAATTTCAAAGGGCCATAAGTCTGTGAAAAATCATCCGACCAGAACCCGCTGATAAAATGCACATGTCCTCTTGGTAGTGAAGCTTCCCATTAAGTTTCATTGAATTCTGGTCATTAGTTGCTGAGAAATAGCCCGGACAAGAATTGCACTATATGTACAGTTAATGGAAAATTTCAAAGGGCCATAACTCTGTGAAAAATCATCCGACCAGAACCCGCTGATAATATACACATCTCCTCTTGGTAGTGAAGCTTCTCATAAAGTTTCATTGAATTCCGGCCATTAGTTGCTGAGAAATAGCCCGGAAAAAAATTGTGCACGGACGGACACACGGACGGACAGACGAAGGGGCGACTATATGCTCCCCCCAAAATAAATTTTGGGGGAACATAAAAAGGTTAACTTTAGCTTGGATGGAGGTATTGGACACAAATTGTGTGTTAGCTTTATCCTTTTTACAGCCATTCTCACCCTTCCTCTGAATGAAGTAGTGCAGTTGTCTGTTACTCAACTTACTGACATTAGTTTAACTGTTTGGTATAATAAGCACTTGGTCCTGGTAAACCAGCTATTCCAGGATACTTTGAGTTGGTTAACTTAATGATATGACAGGCATATTGTTGATATGCTGTTGACAACAGCCAATAATCCAACAAAATCAAACAATAATGCAAACGTAGAAAATTTAGTTGTTTGCAGTTTAAGTCGGATCAAGGTCAAAGTAACATTTACTAAATACCAAAAAACTATTGGGATCGCATTTTAACTTTGGGTCTTATTAATACTAGAATCAAACAATGGTTTGAAATTCAATTGGATGTTTGTGCTATAAGTGAATTTTGTTGGACTGGCACTTGATGTATGATGTCTTTAGTACAGGTATGGCATTACTGTTTGAAACTGAGTAGTTAGAATAAATTGGTTTCAAAATGTATCAGTTTTTTAGCTCGGCTGTTTTCGGAGAAAACCGGAGGTATTGTCATAGCCAGCTCGCCGTCCGGCGTCAGCCTTTCCGACGTGCTTAAACCTTGACATTTTGCTCTAAAATCAAAGTGCTTTCACCTACAACTTTGAAACTTCATATGTAGATGCACCTTGATGAGTTCTACACGCACACTTATTTTTGGGTCACTAGGTCAAATGTCAAGGTCACTGTGGCCTCTAAAAAAAAAAATATATCTGACAAGCTTTTATTTATTCAAAACTGCACCCGCAGCCGAGCGTTGGCACCTGTTATGCGGTGCCCTTGTTGAGGAATGATATAAATATGTAAATGTGTAAACATTAATTTTTTTTCGATAGGTGATGTCTGGATGTGGTGCAAAGACCACAGCAAAACAGTGCCAGATGACACCTCCTTCAACAAGGCAGTGACACTCCAAATAGACTACTCCAGGAAATAAATGAAATCATCTTGTTTAAATTGAGACTAAAAATAGGGGGTGATTTTTTTATTTTTACCCTGTCATAATGTGATCAATTCAACAACAATACAAATATTGGTACTGTCAGTATATTTCATTGTGTACAGTTTATTGTTTACATTTTATAATCTCATAAAAAAAAATGTTATTTATTGATGGTCTGTTTATTTTGCTTTTTCTTCCTGCATACATTTTTTGTACAGAAAATTTTCTGTACAGAATTTAATATTAAATAGATCTTATTCTGCACAGAATTCTATTCTCACATTTTGGTTCTCCCCAGATTTAATTCTACCAGATTTTTTTCTGCCTCGAACAAATTCTGCTTAATTTAAATAATTCGTAAAATCTGTACAGAATTCGTTCTTTGTTTATATTGAAAAAATCTATGAATAGAAATCTGGTTCAACTCATTTAAAATGGACTCCAAATATTTTCTGCACATATTCTACACAGATTTTGTGTATTTTATTCTGCACATAATCTGGTTGCAGTCTGCCCAAACATTTTCGTACAGGTTGGAACACTCAAAAACTATCATAAGGGTACAGTAAAAGGACAAGTTGCATAACTCTGGTTGTCATTGTTACGGAATTATGGCCCTTTTTTGACTTAGTAACTTTTAATATATGGTTAAATTTTGTGTTTCGATCCACTTTACTTCTTAAGTATCAAGGCTATTGCTTTCAAACTTCAAATACTTTCATGCTATCATGAGGTTACTGTACCTGGCAAGTTGAATTTTACCTTGACCTTTGAATGACCTTGACTCTCAAGGTCAAATTATTAAATTTTGCTAAAATTGCCATAACTTCTTTATTTATGATTAGATTTGATTGATACTTTGACGAAAGTGCTCTTACCTGACATACCACAATAGACTCCACCCAAACCGTCCCCCATGCCCTCCCCCCCCCCCCCCTCCCCTCCCCCCTCCCTATTTTTTTTTAAAGATCATCTCACAAATGACCACCACACCCTCACACTATATTTTTTTTTTTAAGATCATCTCCCAAATTACCACCACACCCTCACACTATACCCCACCCCTCCCAATTTTTTTTTTAAACGGTTATGTTTGAAATACCGTCCAACCATCGCACCCAAAAAATCCCCCCCCCCCATCGCCCTCCCCCCCACCCCCCCCCCCCCCCGCCCCCGTTTTTTTTTTTTTTTTTTCGCTTTTTGGGAAGATAATGTAATAAATGTCCACAACCCCACACTATACACCCCTCTTCACTCCACCCCTCCCTCCTTTGTGATTGAAAATGAGAGTCCCTTCACCTTTAAAAAGAAAATAGATGAGCGGTCTGCACCCGCAAGGCGGTGCTCTTGTTAGGTTAAGAGGTCAAATGTCAATGTAACAGAGGCTTGTAAAATGAAATGTGTTGATACACAATATCTCAAAAACCCTGTTTTCTATGATAAACTTAATTGAAATGCTGGTAAGTCGAGACGCCTATCAAATTTGATGTCACTTGTCAGATGGGTCAAGGTCACAGTTGCTTGTAACCTAAGACCAGTTTTTGTCAGCAGATTATATGCTGAGAGTGCTTTCTTCTAGGATCTTGAAAGTAAGTTATCTGAGTTCTTTAGAGGAAAGGAGAAGCCGTTTAGTTTTAGATACACCGACAAGAGGTGAAGGTCACAGTTGCTTGAGCAGTGCTCCAGCCAGCTTTTCAAAATAGAGGGGAGCTTCCCCAAAAAAGGCACATTTCACGCGTAATTTTGCAAAATAGGGCATTTGGTTATACATATACTTAAGTATATACTTTGGTTATACTATATACTTATTAATTGTAAACACTAGTGCATTGGATGACTTCACCAATTGTATGCTGTTCCTCATTTTGTGTAATGAAATTACAATAAATATATAACTATCTACATTTGCGCTAAGGAAAACAACTTAGGAGCCAATTTCCTAACCGACTTGGGCTAGCATCTGACTTCACGCTTTAGAGATATGTAGATATAGTATTTCTTTCTTGTGTGTGTGTGTGGGGGGGGGGGGGTTTTGATGTTTTTATCACCTATCCTCATTGAACTGCATGTTAATCTTTCAGGTTCCAGTTTCAGCATCAGTGGCCTTTTAGAAGAAAATGAAATGAAGAAAACATGAAATAAATTCAGGGATTTCACTGGGTCAAAAAAACGTTGTAACTGTCACTACTTAAATTCGTTTCTTTAAATAACTTTGAGCCAATGTTTGTCCACAATAATAATATTAATTAGAACAAAAATCTATATTGACAAATTTAAAATCTAAACAATGAACAATGTCACCATGAAGTACCATCCAGTCTGGAGATTAAAATGAAACATTGTTATTGTTAATAATAGGATATATTTATTTCACAACAAGTTATTTCAACTAATGTCAACAATGTTGACAGTTTTGTTAGGTCGCGAAAATATATGACAATATCAACATTACATTTTACTTGCAGAGTGATAAATCCTCCTTCCAAACAAGTTCTTTATTTGTTGAAATAACAACTGTCTGCCCCTATTCATTTTAAATTCATCATGATTGAGGACAGACAGTGTTTTAAAGTTCAGAAATAAAATCCAAACACAAATATGTTTCCATTCCGTAATTTGGGACTTAAAAATAACGGCATATTCGTATTAAAAAAAGATGATTAATTTTCAAGTGTTAATAGGTATTTTGAATTAAAAATCACTATTTTTGCAAACAAAAAATTATAGCCAAAGAATTCAGAAGTTTTAAAAAATCAATAGTGCTGAGTTTGATTTCATTCAGTGTGATTGTGCCTAACCAAGCATGACCTCCGAGATACTGTAATCTTTCACAGCATGTTACTATCGTCTGCAACAAAAGGCTAATAGGTGATCTGATAACAAACCATGGCCTTGGCACTTGTTTGTTCACAATGTGTTGACTTAATACACCCCAGGCAGTCATGTAAGGGTGTTATCTGTGTATTCATGTCGATGTTTTTGGCGATTGCCTGAAAGGAGGAATTTAGAGATTAAAAGGGCATTTGACAGAAAAATAGAGGGGCACTTTTTAAGTGGGCAAATTTTAGAGGGGCGCAGCGCCCCTCTATTTATTGCTAGCTGGAGCACTGTTGAAGCATGAAAACACTTTCTAGAAAACACTAAAGGGTAGGATCATATAAATTAGTATATTAGTAAGGCTGAAGAAAATATGAACCCCAGCAATGTTGAGAGTTTCAGATCAATTACAGGTCAAGGTTACAGCAACATTTAGTATTAATAAAACTTTATTATTTTCACTTGTGAAGAGGCATTATTATTTTCACTTGTGAAAGGGCATACATGTTTTATATCATGTATTGTTGATTGTGTACTAGAGTTTGCATAACTGTTATGCAACCAAATGTTGTTACTGATATTTACTTGCATGTATAGATGATGTACATATGTTTAACCTGAGTAAGCAGCTGAAATGGTGCTAAGGCCAGACACTGGACCTGTACTGACCTTCGTCCTGCCTAGAAAAAGTTTCCTAGATTGGGACTTTATCTAATTTGACAATTGCCACTCACCATTTAGCCAATTTTAGTTGGCATTCACATCAAAAGAATGTATACAGATTTAAGAGATTTTGCATACAACCCAACTACAACAATGAATGTTTGTAGTAAGTAATTGTCTGCTGCAAGATGTTTATTAAGTGGTAGTTATTGTCTGTACCATATTTTAAATGACCCAAGCAGTGGAACCATAAACATGTAATTAAAGTATAAAAAAAAACAGTTGGACATATTTGTAAAAAAATTTTCAGGTATGTTGATTGTTTAACAAAATATTAAGGTCACACCTTCCTCAGTAGCTAACTGAACAGGGGTGTGATTTTTCCGCGGATCCGCGGATTTCCGCGGATCGGGTTGTCCCGGATGTCACTTCTGAGATTTGCGTAAATTCGTTTAAAAAAATGTGGGGGAGAGGGGCTACCACCGATTCCGCGGACGTATTTCATAAGCGGCCCGAAATATCCGCGGCCCGCGAAATCTCTCCGCATTTTACACTGGTAGATTCTGCCTAAGCATTTTTAAAACGAGCCATATAATTGGCTGTCGTTTCCCAATATTCCAATTAAAATCGTGTTCTTAAAATGCGCTCTGTGATTTGTTTGCAAATGGCGCCGTTGTGAAGAGAAAATTAAGATTATTGAAATAAATAGCAATCGAATAAACGACTGACATCACCTAGTCTGAGAGGAATAATGAAATGTGTTTGTCAAAAAAAAAAGACTACGTTTTAGATACAAGCAACACATATTTTGTTAAGAAATGTGCCCACTGAATTTGTGTCACGGAAACCAGTGTTTGCAAATTGGAGTGTAGTCTACTCGCGAAGTAAAACAATTTAGAGAGTATCGTTCGAACATGGAAATAGACAAACATGATTTGATTTTTATATGTCTGTGGGTCTGTGTATAATCAGATTCATATGCATATTCTGCTTTATTATGTTTGTCACGCTGTTCAGTTAACTAAAATAGCTTTGAACTGAGTGAAGATGTGAAATGCAAGATATTGAAAGGTAAACAAATTAAATATATTAATTTAACTCAGTTAATACATCATTAACACCAGAAGAACACTCAAGTGTGTTTGTTTATATTTAGTATATTAACTGTCATTCAATACATTGAAAAACTGCTGCTATTGATCACAATAAATACTTATTAAACTGTTTACTTTGCATCCTCAGTATGATTAATGTGAAGTTTAACAGGTTTTTATAAAGAAATATTGTTATGAAGTTCAAAAAGTTGTTTATTTTAATGACTGATTTTATGTTTGTCATTGCGTTATGCGCGCCATTCGCGTAGTTAAAATCAGTCAACAGAATTTTCCTCCCCTCTGACTTTGCCTCAATCACACCCCTGCTGAATGACCCATCCACAACTAATTATTAATGCATCCAACACATTTGTTGTCAATTAAATACATACATGTGTTTACAACAGAAGTTGTATCACTAACGCTTTTGCTTTTTCATATTGCAATAGATCAGTTTACGGGTGACGTCAGGCGCACCTGCATGTTTACATCCGGACTACATTGGTAGGCAAAAGAAAGACACAATCAATGGGAAGAAATAGAGCGTGATCGTTTTTATTTAAACGATTTTATGTAGATTTTATTTTTCAACATGCCAACCATTTGTTCCATTTTACTGAAACATAGATTAAAAATAAGCAATAAATAGATCAATTCCAATTATACAACATATAAAAATTAACCAAAATGGTATTTGTCTTGGAAAACTAACACGTTGACACATTAAATAAACATTTAATTAAATTAAATGCAATATTTTTCATTTCATTGTTTGCATCAATCGTAAAATCGTGTAAGCCTTTGTATTCCGGTGTTTAATTGCCCCTTTGTTCTGCATAAACCGATTATCTCGTTTTGATCAGATATTGTCCAGACTTCACTAACAATATGGTGTCATAAACCACACTGGGTGGCAGATGACAGTCCGGTCATTCAACACAGTTGAGGATACCACCATGCCTTCTCTTTCTGGAAGTATTAGGCAGTCATTTGGTTAAATAATTTACTGCCAAAATACTTAACAGTTGCTTAAATTAGATGTGTTACATATTGTACAAATTAAAAGTCATGTCCAATATGGATTATCAGAAATTTTACACTGTAAAGATATTAGCCCGTTTAATAAAAAAAAAGTATTCAATAATTATATAATTTACGTAGAAAACATTTAACGTATTTAGTGGGTTAATTAAAACTACGTCATTCGGAATGATTCCGTATGATGATTCAATGTTACGGCAATGGATGAACGACATCATAAAAACAAGAAATTATGTTTGACACCAACGGGTGTAAATAATGTTTAAAAAATAAAATAAAAAAAAATGTATATAGATATATGTGTGTTAAAATGTTAGATATGTGTCACGCATACTCACTAGTAACCAGTTTTCAATATACGTGAATACACAGTTCAATTCGCATCATGTAAAGTTGTGTTTTTCAGCTGTATGTTATATATTCCTCAAAAGTGTCATTCTCTGTACAAAACCCATCAAAATTAAAATTACATGTAAATACTTTGCTTATGATAGGGCTTTGAAGTATGCTATTTTCAATGCACCCCTTACACATTCTACACTGTAACTCCAATATAGTGCGGTCCGTTATAACGCTGTGTCCAATATAACGCGGGGGGTCCTTGGATCCCGTTTTTTCTCCAACCTTCCATTTCTGATTCAAACCAATGTTATGCATCTTCATGTATTTTCAGAAAATTCAAAGATGGCGGCGATCACAGCCTGCTTGCTTTATCCGTCCGTTTAACCGATTTTAATCGATTTTAATCGATTAGAAGTTAAACGACACGAGAAAGCTAACTGGTGTTAATCTCTTGTGTAATGTCAATAAAGGTCAATAAAGGCGTGAAAACTTGCGAGTCAGTGTTTATTACATGTATTCTCTATCAGAGCGGCTCAGTGCGCTATTTTCAATAAGGTAAGTGCAAGTGGAATAATTATCAAATTAAAGTTATTCAAAACGATTAAAACATTTTTACTTTGATTTGATTGCAGTTTGTCCATATGAAAGGAGCGGCTGTGAAATATACTGCGCACAACTAGTATACTGCGCAGCCAGAGACTCGTGCAAGCAGAGAAAGATGACGGAATATTTCACATTTCATAGCGAATAGATGAATTACCTGTTAATGTTTTGTATGTATCGTGTATTGTATAAACTTTGACAGTGTTATCGTTTATTATATGCTATACATGCTTGATAAATAAAAAGATCTTTGTTTATGTTTAATGTTTCTGTTGTTTCTGTACGTGTACGAATAATAAATTAAATAATCCTAACGATTTATTTACGTGCTAACGCAGTATACTTAACAGAGATTCACTTGAATTTTTGCCATTTATCAGAAAGTCCACGGAAAGCACGATTTTTACATGACGCGTATGACGCAATAAAACATTTCTTTGTACATGTGTCGTATTGCATTCAATCTAAATTTAAAGTCGCTCGCCCAATTAAAGCTCTGTCCCATAATGCACTGTACTCTTTTTCTGAAAATTGGCGTCGGCATATGGATGTGCTTATGAATCTCATATTTCTCGTCATAAATGTTAAAGATTATTTTTTTCGTAATTGATGTTGTAATTATATTGGATTATCGGATGCATGTGCACATTAGAAAAGCGGTATGTATTACGTTATCGTTCGATTCGGTTTATATGCAAGTATTTTCGGATGACAACAGAGCATGGCAATACACAGGACCTATATTATAGGCTATACTTTACCTGTTTTTATATCCCCCTGCAATAAATTAGCTCAAAACTTATAACGCTGTCCGTTTATAACGCGGTTGCGTGGCTTGGACCCCGTCATCCGCGTTATATTGGAGTTACAGTGTATCACTCATTTTTATCACACTAGCGTACTCATGCAATTGATAATTATTATTTTATAATTAAATGTATTATTATGGTAATTTATTAAAGCTTTTATGCAAAAAATAATACGGCTTATGCATAGAGCTCTTTGTTGTGTCAAATAGTCCGTCTGACTCAGTCTTAAGAAATCTTTACTTTGATACAAATGGCGCGTTGTTTTAAGATGCAAATAAATGTATTAATAAATTCTTTTTACACTAAATATTATATTTTTGAAATATTATTTAGGTGTTGTTTTTTCAGAGCTTCTTATCGATTTATTTACTTAACAAGTGTCGTTATCCATATGTTTTGAAAATCATGAAAATGAAGCATACGTTATACAACAACTTGATAAGTGTCTAAATGATATTATAAACTGGATGACAACTTTCAAGCTAAAAATGAACCAATCATAAACAGAAATCATTTTATACGGAACAAGGCAACACTTATCTAAAATGTCCATATCAATTGTGAGTGTTGGAGGATGCATTGTTAAGTTAGTAGACCGTGTGAGAGATCTTGGTGTTACAATGACCAACACTCTTAACTTTGACCTTCACATCACCAAGAAGTGCCAAATTGCCCAAATGCAATTGCGTAATTTAAAAGCTATACGCAGGCATTTGACACAGAAGTCAGCAGAGATGTTAGTGCATGGTCTTGTACACTCCCATATTGACTTTTGCAATGGTTTATTCACCGATCTACCAGCTTACCAAATTCAAAAGCTTCAGTGGACTCAAAATCATGCCGCAAGAGTGGTCCTGAATGCGTCATTTGATCAACCAAGTGCTTAACTCTTGAAACAACTCCACTGGCTACCAGTAAAAGCTAGAATCATGTAAAAAGTCCTGGTTATGGTCTTTCATGTTGTCCATGGTTATGCTCCTGGTTACTTGCAAGAAATGTTTGTCCCAGCAAACAGTCGGTATAGACTTCGATCACAAAGTGACTGTAATCTTGTTATTCCCAGGATGCAAACTAAGATGGCGGATAGATCTTTAGCTGTTGTAGTGGTGGAACAATCGACCAAGCCACTTAAAATTCATTGACAATGAGGGCTGTTTTAGATCAAGACTTAAAACTAATTTGTTCAATCTATTTCACGGATAACCAATGTGCAGTGTTTGTGAAGTGCAATAGAATATTTTTATAATAATTTTTGCGCTATATAAGTGAAATGTATTTGTATTTGTTTTGCGTCACTGTATCCCATGCTTTTGCCTACCAGTGGATTGCGCATGCGCTAAAATTAAGAATCAAAACAATAACAATGAACTGGTCTATATTCACACTAGCCAATGAGCGCAATTGCATTTTTATGACCAAGTATAAACTATCAGTTTAAAATACTGTTTAAGGAAAAGGATCTGATATATTGTAATAAAATTGGTTGATGTTAGAACCTAGCTACTGTATTAAACTTATAATAACATGTTCATAACATGTTATTTATTAAAACAATTAAAAATGTGGTGTGTTAAAGACTCTGGTTTCAAGTTTTTATTCGCAAAGCTTGTTTTGTGCAGTTTAAAGTAATCAATACACGCATTTGTAACCCAATAGTCAGGTGACAGTATACATAGTTACACTGTTTACTCCTATCATAATAGCGCCAGTTGACAGTTAACTTGGTTGCTGTTCAGTTCGAAATTTCTTATTACTTGCCTGTGTTTAATACTAATTGTGTGTGTGTTTTCTGGGATATTAAGTCTTTACATAGGCTTGGACATAAATATTTCAATTGATATTAGATTGTAAAATCTTGTTTGTTAAAAGTGAATTATCAAAATGGCAACATCTGGAATTTCTAGAAATTCTGATGTGGTTAAATATTATTGTTGTACAATCTGCGAGACAGAGCGGTCTGTAGAAGTAGATGCAGATTTTTACTGTAAAAAATGTCTTAAATACTTCTGCAGAACATGTATAAACTCCCACAGACAGCATGGTAGGTGGTTTTATAAAAAATCTCCTTATGGAAAGGATAAAATAATGAAGTGGCCACTTTCTAAGAAGATAGAGAATTATCTTTTAGCATGTACCATACACAAGGATGAACAGTTGACAACGTACTGCGCGGACCACAGTCAGCTGTGCTGCTCTAAATGTGTTGAGCTGAATCACAGGTACATGTATCTTATTTTTGATAATTTATATCAGTATAAATTATTGCAGTATAAATTATTGCATTGTATTACCAGTATGCAATTACCATCATCCATTTTAATTTGTTAGTTATATAAGTATTTCCAAATCATTTCATCATTCATGTGTGCAATTTGTTCCTGAGCTTTAATTTGTGTTTGCTAGAAATAACATTTCAAAGTTCAAGCATATGGATTAGGCCAACACTTTTTAATAAATTGATTTACGGGATTTTTTTAAAATAAATAAAAAAAACATCTAATAAATTACCACACACCACATTTTACCCCCCTCTCACTCCGCCTACCCCCCCCTACCCCCCCACCCCCACCACCCAATTTTTTTTTTAAACATCTTATAAATTACCAACCCCACATTATACCTCCCTCTCACACCCCACCCCCCCACAACCCCCACCCCCCACCCCCACCCAATTTTTTTTTTTTTTTTTTAAACATCTTATCAATTACCGCACCCCACATTATACCCCCCTCTCACTCCTTCCTTGATCATGACTGGCAGATGACCCCTATTTATTTCAGGTCACTAGGTCAAGGTCACAGTGACTCGAAATAGTACAATGGTTTCCGGATGATAACTTACATTAGGTCAAAGGTCAAGGTCACAGTGCCAAAAAACGAATTCACACAATGGCTGCCACTACAACTGACAGCCCATATTGGGGGCATGCATGTTTTATAAACAGCCCTTGTTAAAGTTACTTCTTATAATTTGGGTAAATATAGGAAATTATAGTTATTTAAGTTATAACATAGTCAATGACATTAAATATAGTTGTAAGTTTTTTTTTAAATGATTGTCATTAAAGATAAGGTCAGATTAACTGAAGGTTTTCACGTCGCGATAAAATGGCGACAACTTTTTGGGGGTCAGTGAAACCCCAGTATACTTAAATGAATCACTTTCCTGGGGCTTATGTAACATGGTTGAGTGGCTGTCTACTATGTTTCAATAAATCCTTACCCTGGGGACAACACTTGCAACACCGTGGAGGTCTTCTATTGTACATGTTTTAACTAAATTTGTATCACAAAATAACTTCATTTCCTCTGAAACCTCATGGCCAAAAAGTGTAATTCTTGGTCTGTGGCAATTAATTTTGATAATTTCTTTTTATTTTTAGTTATTTGGACTTTCAACATTGAGGGTTTTTATCAATACTTTGACAAGCTGCTATTTATGTATTCTTATCCATGTCTTGGATCTGGTTGTCTTGATTTGTATATACTGATAAATACAGATACACTAACACTGGTTGTACACTATTTATTTTATGCTTTCCGGTGGTTTATAGAGAAATATCAGTGAATTAAAACTGATAATTTCACTGTTTCAAACAATGAAAATTATCAGTGAAAATTATCGATAATTTTCACTGTTTATGTTAAATGACGTCATTTTTTGGACGAAATGACCTCATTTTCCCAGCGAAATTCTTTAGTTAAACTCTTTAACAATGTATATAAACTGTGAAAAAAAAGCATTAAATAAAAAGAAAATTTGTTGGGTTCGGTGGATTATCGATTTTAATTCACTCGTGATCATAGAAAATATATATTTTCACTTGTGGCTGCGCCACTCGTGAAAATATTATTTTCTATGATCACTCGTGAATTAAAATCGATAATCCACCGAATCCAACAAATATCCTCTATATATTGTACTAAAGGAATTATAACAGTAGTTAAAGTACATTTACAGTATGTTATATTTATGTGTTTACAAATTAAAAAGAGGTGAAATCAACTAAAAGTGACTTTTGTTCAGAAGAAATATCTTGCAATAATGCCGTGTCTTTACTTATTAATAAGCAAAAAACATATTTAATATGCTAATAATATAATAATGTTTTAACACTAAGAATCAAACAGATTTAATACATCAGGCAGTGTTTTTTTTTCAGTTTTGGGGGAAAATTCGCGCGTAAAAGGGGAAAAGGGGGAAATTTTTATGCTTAGCTACCGTAGGTTTCCACGTATAGCGCGCAGTTTTTTACCTCCAAAAATCAAATTAAAAAGCTGATGCGCGTTATACATTGATACAACGCTATCCTGGCTGCTAAATTGGTAAAAATATGTTGTGTAATCGTAAATAATCAAAATGGCCGCCATGTTTTTTTTCCAGAAAACCACCACCCTATAATCTTACTGACTGAGGGGCCATTGTCGAAACAACCAGAAGTCGCTACTGGTAGGTATGAACGCTGTAGAAGAAGTTTTGTCAAAATAAATTTGTTTGAATAAACTTGCGGACATTTCTTTGTTTGTGTTTTAACACTTCCTTTTCGATGAATTCCGATGGGGATTGTTGTCGAGAGCAGGCAAAGGTAGGTGCGAACGAGGTCTTTTTACGGGTAACGGTAGGTGTGAAAGGGGATCATTTTGCACTTCGTAATTGGCAGATGATATTGAGTAATATGTGCCACGACTTGTGACAATATGCAATTGCATTTTGTGCGTATAAATATTCAACGTTCAACTGTGGTGTTTCAAACTATCGTTAGCAATCGCCTGAACTACAACACAGAGAGATATTGACATCGTCATACAGAACATCATCCAATTGAAATTGTCTACCATCGAAAGTTTTATCTTGAAATTGTCTTGAAATTGTCCATAAACACAAGATTTATCTTGATTGTCATAATGGGTCGTGTACGTCAGTCGTATACCGCCAAAGAAAAGCTTGATGTTGTCAAGTACGCCGAGACTCACGGTAATCGAGCTGCTGGGCGTGAGTTCAATGTCGGCGAGTCATCGGTGCGGGAGTGGCGTAAGAACAAGTCCAGTCTGCTGAAACTTCCGCGTTCAAAGCAGGCTCAGCGAGGGTCGTCTGCTCACTACCCAGATGTCGAAAAACAGCTGCTCGCCTGGGTAGAGAAGAGGCGCGACAGTGGAATCGCTGTTTCCACTGTTGAGCTACGTATGGAGGCTCGTCGGCTCGCTAGTCTGAGCGAGTCGACAAAAGACTTCAAAGTGTCAGTTCGATGGGCCCACGGCTTTTTGAGACGCCACCCCCTCTCTATAAGAAGACGAACGCATATAGCGCAGAAGCTACCTAGCGACTTCGAGGACAAGTTGATAGAGTTTCATCGCTATATTATAAAGAAGAGGACGACTTTTGAATTTGACATGGCACAGATTGGCAACGCTGATCAGACCCCGCTGACGTTTGATCTTCCTGCTCATACGACCATTGCAGCAAAGGGGTCAAAGACGGTGACCATCAACACTACAGGAAATGAAAAGAATCGCTTCACCGTCATGCTTGCATGCACAGCAGACGGTGGAAAGCTCCCCCCGTATGTTGTCTTCAAGCGGAAGACACTTCCAAAGGGTGTCACGTGGCCCACCGGGATCATCGTGAGAACACAGGACAAGGGGTGGATGGACGACGATCTGGTTAAAGACTGGGTAAAAACGGTCTGGGGAAGACGACCAGGCGGTTTTTCCAAACGAAGCCTCCTTGTCCTCGACCTCTGGTGCCATCGTTCCCCGGCTCTGCTGCGCCTACTCAAAGAGGACTACAAAACCACTCTTGCCATCATTCCGGGTGGCTTGACCAGCGTCCTGCAACCACTTGATGTATCCATCAATAAGCCAATGAAGGTCCTGTTGCAGCGACGCTGGAACCAGTGGTACAGCGAGGGCGACCACTCCTTCACAACCACCGGGCGCATGTGGAAGCCGGAGTTGGAGGAGATATGCAAATGGATAGTAGAAGCATGGCACCAATTGGATCCCAACATCATTGTGAAAGCCTTCAAAAAGTGCTGCATTTCCAACAACCTAGATGGGACTGAAGACGACTCTGTTTGGGACGACATGACGAAGAAGACATCCGACGACGACTGCTCTACAACTACAGATGAAGAAGACCACCACGAACTACAAGACTACTACGAGGAAACACCGACCGGAATGACAGACGAACAGATAGAGAAGTTATTTGAGAGCGACAGTGACGAAGAAGAATTTGAAGGTTTCGACACATCTGACATCGACGGAAGAACGCTCTAGACGACCGCGGAAGAACGACAAAGACAACAACGGCCCTTCTCAGGGCCACCCATATTCTCGAGAGAATAGTCTTAACAATTGTCAAAAAATATAGTCCTTCGCCCGCATACCTCAACAATTGTATCCCTGTCTTCTATGCGTAATTCAAATTTACCGGTAATGCACACGCTTTCCCCGAGGAAAAATCACACGATGTACACTAATTCTTATTTTCTCACGTTTTTCACGAAATGCACGTGGACTGTTAATCTTTTGCTACAAAATTATAAAATTGTCAGAAAAGTATAGTGCTATGCAACCCCTGCTCCTAATCATAATGACGCTTCCTATTTTGAATGCTTAATTAAGCTTTCCAATGCCCCGGATTATTGGACTGTGTAATAGTAAAATGGCGGCCATTTTCGGTCCGATTTGGTGGTTTTATTGTCTTGAAATATTTTTTTCTCCATTTTTGCATTTAAAAAACAGCCTGCGCACTATACACGGGTGCGCGCTATACGTGGAAACCTACGGTAATACTTAAAGTGGTTCTCTGCTCAGTTTGTTTCAAATCATGTTGATGGGGTCAAAACTTGCCACCCCAAGTGATCAGATGTATAAACACCTTTATTGTTTATCTCAACAAAAAAACTTCTCTAAAACTGATATTTTGTGTGTAACAAAGTATGGTAGTCCTCTTCAAAGTTTGCTCAAATCATGTGTCTGGGGTCAAAACTAACCAAGCCTATGTGTCAAATGATTTAATTAGACTGATGTAGTAAATAACCATAAAAATTGTATTCTAAGAAACCACAAGGGTCTGGGGTTTAATGTTTGGTGTTTAACATCATTATGTGGTCCTCTACATAGTTTGATCAAATCATGACGCTGGGGCAGTCTTCGAATAAGCCTACAAGCCCGAAGCCCAAGTCGATTCTTGGGCCAGTTGGTCGATCCTAAATGCTTATAAAATAGCCCTACAGGTCGATTAAATATTTGAGCGTTATATCAATAACCTGATTTATACCCGTTTTTAAGAGGCACGATTAAATTTGCTATTTAAATGCCTAAAATGACGTTATACTTTTAAAGAATTGCATGAACACATGCGGCCGCCATTTTTTTTCAACTGTTGTGTAAACATCCGGCTATGTTGCTATTTAAAGTAATGATGATGCCCAATCGAGATGAGATTATTCAAACTGACCATGCGTAGATCACGTTTCGGGATGTTAACGCATCGGTCACTTCGTAATGTTTTAAAATAATGACTAATCTAGAAGCGTATTTAATTTTAGAAGTGTTTTTCGAAAATGTATTTATAATTCATGAAAAATGAACGAAGTAATTTTTCAATAAAAATAAAAGAGTCTGTAAGGGATATTGTACGCATTGGTTTACAAACAAATTGATCCTTAATACAGATAGATTTCCATATGTTTTACTCAATTATTCTTGCGTATTAGGAGACGTTTTTTTCAACTAATTATTAATAATTGTAGAACTTTCGTTTATTCTGTTATCTCTTTCTGCTACGTGACCTACTTTGCTACTTATAATCTGCTTACGAATATACAATACTTTTCACGGTTGACACATCATTGCTTATCAAAACATCGGGAATAAATTGAAGAAGCAGACATTGTCATTTGGTAGATTGGGAAATTAACACAAACGGTGGCCTTTTTGTTCTGAAGCCACATGCCGACAATTCGGAAATTTACCGGCGATTGTCCTAGTAATAATACAATAATAATAAATTTGCTTTAAATAAAACCAAACACCGGTCAAACTGATTAATGGAATCATTGAATGAGAACATGTGTAATAATAAAGTTAAAATAAACAGCATAATCATCTGGTGCATTTTGTATAAAATGCATTTCAACAGGAAACAGAATATCCTTTATTACTGTAATCACATGCATCTGTTTTTACTAATGGAAGTAGATTTTCTGATTGTTAATAACTATTTTGGTGTTCCTGGCCAAAAAAGTCATAAAATTTATATTGACCTCTTCGGGCTATCAAACATGTCTTCGGGCTATTCAAAATTCCATCTGATTAGCCCGAAGGTCTATTTTGCCAAAAAAATTAGCGTGAAGATTGACGCTGGGGTCAAAATTCCCCTTACTCTAGGTGTTATTTGTTTTTGTCCCTTACCGGTATTACCGGTGGGGACTTATGGTTTGCGCTCTGTGTGTCCGTGAGTCTAGCTGTGAGTCCGTCAGTCTGTCACACTTTTCTGTCTGTCTGTCTGTCTGTCTGTCTGTCTGTCTGTCTGTCTGTCTGTCTGTCTGTCTGTCTGTCTGTCTGTCTGTCTGTCTGTCTGTCTGTCTTCATTCATTCATTCATTCATCATTCATTCATTCATCATTCATTCATTCATTCATTGTATGTGTGTGTCCCAAAACTTTAATCTTGGTTAAAGTTTGATTTCTTGCGCATTATTGAAGATAGCAACTTCATATTTGGCATGCATGTGTATCTCACAAAGCTGCACATTTTGAGTGGTGAAAAGTCAAGGTCATCTTTCAAGGTCAAAGGTCAAATATCATTTATTTTTCTTACCTTAAACTTTAACCTTCGTTAAAGTTTGGTCATAACTTTTTTAATATTGAAGATAGCAAGTTGATATTTGGCATGCATGTGTATCTCATGGAGCTACACGTTTTGAGTGGTAAAAGGTCAAGGTCATCCTCGAAGGTCAAATGTCAAATTTATGGCTTCAACGTGATGCAATAGGGGGCATTGTGTTTCTGAAAAACACATCTCTTGTTTCATGTTTCATCACCCCAACCTATAAACAAGAGCAGACAACTGTATCAAGCATTTTGTAAGAATTATGGCCCTTTTTTTACTTAGAATATGCATATTTTTGATAAATCTATGTTAAAGTTTACGTACCGCCTCAAATATTTTCAATGTCCCTTGACATATTGCTTTCACATTTTGCAAACTTCTTTACCAACATGACCCCAACCTATAAACAAGAGCAGACAACTGTATCAAGCATTTTGTAAGAATTATGGCCCTTTTTGTCTTAGTAACTGAATATTTTGTTAAATTTTGTGTTTAGATCCACTTGACTTATAAAGTATCAAAGCTATTGCTTTCACATTTCAAATATTTTCTTACTATCATGAGGGTACTGTACCTGCCAAGTTCAATTTGACCTTTACCTTTGAATGACCATGACTCTCAAGGTCAAGAGTAAATTTTAGTTAAATTGCCATAACTTCTTTATTTATGATAAACTTGTATTAATACTTTGACAAAACAACACTTACCTGAATACCACAATGGATTCCACCCAAATAATACCCCACGCCCCAACCCAGAATCCCTGCCCCCCACCCCCAACCCCCCCCCCCAAAAAAAAATTCTTTATTTTCAAAAGATCATCTTATAAATTACCACACCCCACATTATACCCCCTCTAAAATACAAATATTTATTGTCCCCTACTGGTTTCACCGGAGGGGACTTATGGTTTGCGCTCTGTGTGTCTGGCTGTGAGTCTGTCTGTGCGTCTGTCTGTGAGTCTGTCACGCTTTTCTGAATCCTGCAAAAACTTTAAAAGTTCTTAATATTTTTTCATGAAACTTGCAACATGGATAGATGGAAATATGGACATTATGCACGTCATTTCATTTTGTTCCTAAGTCAAAAATTGTGGTTGCTATGGCAACCAAATGAAATAACATTCTGAAAATGGTGGAATTTCTGACAATGGTGGAGCCAGTAGGGGACTAGATTGCTTGACAATTGCCTTGTTTACTTTATTTTTGAAGGACCGTACAAACTTTCCACCCAAGCTATTACTATCAAATTTGAAATAAAATCTTATTACTTTGTTTAATGTCTTTACAAATGTTCAATACATTGCGGAATATATTACTTTGATCTTATTGAATTATTTGAACAATTACCCCATGATGGCTTACGTTATACTGTCAAGCACTTGAATAGTCGAGCGCGCTGTCCTCTGACAGCACTTGTTTAGGTTATTTTACATTAACTTTTTCATTTCTACATCGATTCACTTCTAATTGATACTGAACTTCTTTTATGGCAATACGTGCCGCGTTGGGATACCCGTCGGCCTCTGCCGTGCCATTTTTAGTTGTATTTGTAAAGTGTCTGGAATACTTGTTGAGTAACGTGTGACATAAAAGTTGCACTGTTGGAAGGACAGACAGGCATGTGCAAGTATAAGCTCTCCCTCCATATTAAGCCTCAAAATATCATGCTTTCATTTAGTTTCCATTTCCATAGTTCTTGTTATTATGCCCCCCTTCGAAGAAGAGGGGGTATATTGCTTTGCTCATGTCGTTCGGTTGGTCGGTAAGTCGGTCGGTCCGTCCACCAGGTGGTTGTCGTATGATAACTCGAGAACGCATACGCCTAGGATCATGAAACTTCATAGGTAGATTGATCATGACTTGCAGATGACCCCTATTGATTTTGAGGTCACTAGGTCAAAGGCCAAGGTCACGGTGACCCGAAATAGTAAAATGGTTTCCGGATGATAACTCAAGAATGCATACGCCTAGGATCATGAAACTTCATGGGTAGATTGATCATGACTCGCAGATGACCCCTATCAATTTTGAGGTCACTAGGTCAAAGGTCAAGGTCACGGTGACCCGAAATAGTAAAATGGTTTCCGGATGATAACTCAAGAACGCATACGCCTAGGATCATGAAACTTCATTGGTAGATTGATCATGACTCGCAGATGACCCCTATCAATTTTGAGGTCACTAGGTCAAAGGTCAAGGTCACGGTGACCCGAAATAGTAAAATGGTTTCCGGATGATAACTCAAGAACGCATACGCCTAGGATCATGAAACTTCATAGGTAGATTGATCATGACTTGCAGATGACCCCTATTGTTTTTGAGGTCACTAGGTCAAAGGTCAAGGTCACGGTGACCTGAAATAGTAAAATGGTTTTCGGATGATAACTCAAGAACGCTTTTGCCTAGTATCATGAAACTTCATAGGTAGATTGATCATGACTTGCAGATGACCCCTATTGATTTTGAGGTCACAAGGTCAAAGGTCAAGGTGACCCGAAATAGTAAAATGATTTTCGGATGATAACTCAAGAACACTTTTGCCTAGGATCATGACACTTCATAGGTACATTGATCGTGACTCGCAGATGACCCCTATTGATTTTCAGGTCACTAGGTCAAAGGTTAAGGTCACAGTGACAAAAATCGTGCTCACACAATGGCTGCCACTACAATGGACAGCCCATATGGGGGGCATGCATGTTTTACAAACAGCCCTTGTTTAAATGTGTAGATTTGTTTAAAGCATTACATAATATCAATGACTATTCCTTGGTATGTACATGTATTGATTGTTTATTTCAGCCAGTGCAGTAAAGTGACTCCAATTAATGAGCTGACTGACATGCAGCCCACAGACCTACAGGGACTGTCAGTGGAGCTGGAAACTGTTCTGGGAGAAATCAAAAGCCTTCAGATCAGTCAGGAGCTCAGTGTTCAGGCATTGCTAAGAACATATAAGGAACATGGGGCAGTCATGATAGAACAAATGCGTGGCAATTTAAATTTTAATATAGATGATATAGATGAGTGTGGTAATAGTTATGTGAGTACATCGGGCGGACATGAGCAATATTTAAAAGAAGAGATGTGTAGGAGTGTTCTTTTTATCTTGAATGAATTTGATAATATTACTGTGAAGGAACTAAACGAGATGAGAGATGAAGTTATAAGCATAAAAGGGTCAATTACAAGTTCTATTCATAAATGCACCAGTCTTCACAATGACTTGTCACATTTCCATGAATTTGTTCAGAAAATTGGAGATAATAAGGAGCTCTGCCTTATAGCCAGCATAAAATGTAAGCATATAATACAGCAGGCATTAACTCTGCTAGGAAAGTCAGGCAAGGTGTTTAATGTCCAGAGTAATACTGCGCACAATGTGAGAATACCAAGTGATAAAGATGTATGTTATATCAATGGCATATGTGTTCTTCCCAATGGGCAGGTACTGGTTGTAGACTGGAATAATCAGAATGTCAAGCTGCTGAACCAGCAATACCAGGTGGTGAGTCACTGGGATGTGAATGCTCGGCCATTGGACATTTGTTTGATCACACCCAGTGAGGTTGCAGTGGCTGTGAATACTAGTAACATACATGAGGTCCAGTTTATCACTGTCAACCAGGGAAAGCTTGTTTCTGGCAGGAAGTTTCAGTTACAACATGAATGTAGAGGTATTGCCCATCACCAAGGAGACCTTTTTGTCACCTCTGGTCAAAAAATTTTCAAATACACACTGAATGGCAAACTGATATGCATACTCTATAGTGATTTTTGGTCATTGGATGAAAATTTTGAAGATAGATCAGCTGATTTGACAGGTAAGAATCATGGTGAATCCATCCTTATAACATTTATAATATGTAAAGGGATTTTTCTAGCCATTGTGGGAAAAGGAGTCTAGTCAAATTTTGTTATTAGCTCGGCTGTTTTCAGAGAAAACCCGAGGTATTGTCATAGCCAGTTCGTCGTCCGTCGTAGGCGTCGTGCTAAAACCTTAACATTGGCTCTAAAATCAAAGTACTTCCACCTACAACTTTGAAACTTCATATGTAGATGCACCTTGATGAGTTCTTAATGCCACACCCACAGGGTTTTTTTCCCACTTTTTGGGAAGATAGCCCATGGCTTTGGAATTGGGAATTTTATCGGCATTTTCATGAAATTGGGAAAATAAATTCATTAGCCTTTTTTTCCACATGAAAAGTCCACTGATTAGGGAAATACTAAATTTGACATAACCTTTTATAATCATTCAAATTAAATGAACAAAATCATATAATACTTTGTTAGATGTAATTGAATTGAAATTGAGATAAAAAAAACATATGACTTCTTTTTAAAAAAAAAAAAATTTTTTTTTTTTTGGGAAATTGGGAATTTTTGCCACATTTTGGGAAAAAAGTATACTTTTTGGGATTGGGAACATAGCCGAATTTCGGCTATAAAAAAAATAAACTCTGACCCATTTTTGGGTCACTAGGTCAAAGGTCAAGGTCACTGTGACCTCAAATTTAAAACTTTAACATAAACCTTAACATTCGCTCTAAAATAAAAGTGTTTCCACCTACAACTTTGAAACTTCAAAAGTACATGCACCTTGATGAGTTCTACGCGCCACACCCATTTTTGGGTCACTAAGTCAAAGGTCACTGTGACCTTTAATATAAACTTTAATATAGGCTCTAAAATCAAAGTGCTGTTACCTACAACTTTGAAACTTCATAATGTAGATGAACCTTGATGAGTTCTACACGCCACACCAAATGTTGGGTCACTAGGTCAAAGGTCAAGGTCACTGTGACCTCTAAAAAAAATCTGACAAGCTTTCGCAGCCGAGCGTTGGCACCTGTTATGCTGTGCTCTTGTTTTAAATCCATACAATGACAAATTTGGAAAGTTTTATCGACTTAATGAACCGAATTGGGATTTATTTTTTTAATCAACAAATATTGACCCATAAGGTTTGATCTTGTTGTTTTTTTAAATCATATAAATTATAGTTATATACTTTGTGAGATAAAAATAAAATAAAATTCAGATGTCATAGCAGAAAACCCGCTGATGTATTATAAAATATTTGTTCTATAATTCAAATGTGCCCTTGAATACTACAGAACATTGTAGCCAAAATAAGATTCAGAAATATTGATTTATAAATATGAGTAATGAAGTATTTTGACTGTAACTACATGCCATGTCTATAAATTGAAACTGAGTTCTTGGGAGAGAGACACTTTCTGACCTAGTCTTAATTTTGTGGTTTTTAAATGATTGTACATGTACAATATGTAAGATCAATTGAATAATTTCATAACACCATATAACATAGGTACTCTTGTGGTTGTATTCTTTTATGAAGTGTTCAAATGTATGTTTTAATTTCATTGTAATTATAGTAGTATTTTCATTAAAACATTTTGCTATTGAAATTGGTTTGGTAACAAACTAGCTAGAAAAGTGTCAATAACTGTTGTTTTGAATATTATTTTTCTTGTTATAAACACCTGAAAAACACAAATAACGTTGTAACACGGCGCATGAATTATGTCTGCTTTGGTCAATTTCACTCATTTCAGTACATAGTTATCACATGTATACTTGTGTGGGAAATCTATTCATGCTGCACATAGTAACATGGTATAAACATGTTGATTGAACTGTGCAATTGTTTTTGTATGTGTAATTGTTTCCATCTGAGTAATTGTTTTGCTTCAATTCTTATCTAACTCACCAGTCGCATTTCAACATGTCAAACGTTAACACAATAGCTCTGCTACTGAAGTTTAATGTCATACTTAACTATGAAATCATTGAAATGTATGCATCTGTAAAGGCCTATTTATAACAACATATGCGTAATACAATATCACTGCAGTATGTTTAATTAGATTATTTAACATTTACAGTAATTCAATATCTTGATGTTACTCTGTTTTGCAGTATACAAGTGTGCTGTGAATCCCACAGGGGACAGGCTGTACATCATCAGCTCCAGGCAGGACAAGCTTCTCACCCTGGCCAGGGATGGCACACTCCTGGCTACATTCACAGACCGAGCACTAGAGCACCCATCTGGTCTACATGTGACCCCTGCAGGCCAAGTGCTGGTCTGTGGAGACTGGTCTGACACTGTACTACAGGTGGGCTGGGGGGGAGAGAGTAAGCTGGCTACGCTGGCTAAACAGAAGGATGGAGTGTGGTGGCCACAGTCAGTCTGCTACAGCAGCACCACATCATCCATCATTGTGGGACAGCAGGACACCATCCTGGTGTTCAGAGTGGAATAGTGTGTACATGTATGTATTAGTTGTTGTAATTAGTGATTAGTATTTCAAGGACAATGTGTTGTTTAGCATACGAGCATAATAGTGTGTGATGTTACAATACAACATTAGTGTGTAGTTAAAGATACAAATAATTTATGTACACATATTCTTAGCTGATTACACATTGTGAGGGGTTTTGTTTGAACATTAGATTTTTTGCATATTATGTTGTTGGCATAACATTTTTGTCATTATGGTCCTAAATTTTAGTTCTTGTAAACTTTGCATGAAAAAACAAAGCTTTTAAAATGAAAATTTAATATTTGTACATAGATGCACATGTACATAGCAACGGGGCTATTTTTAGACTTTAATTTCTATAAATACCATGCCATGTAAGAAATGTAAATGGATGAATACTGTTATTTATAAAGTATGAAATTGTTTAAGTAATCTTTCGAGTAGTATATATTGATACTTTTCGCAATATTTACAGAAAGGTTACACTTTTTATGCACCCTTTCGAAGAAGAGGGGGTATATTGTTGTGCACATATGTCCGTACGTCCGTCCGTCCACCAGATGGTTTCCGGATGATAACTCAAGAATGCTTTTGTCTAGGATCATGAAACTTCATAGGTACATTGATCATGACTGGCAGATGACCCCTATTGATTTTCAGGTCACTTGGTCAAATGTCAAGGTCACGGTGACTCAACTTAGAAAAATGGTTTCCGGATGATAACTGAAGAACGCTTACGCAGTAGGATCATGAAACTTTGTAGGTACATTGATCATGACTCGCAGATGACCACTATAGACTTTCAGATCACTAGGTCAAAGGTCAAGGTCACTGTGACTTGAAATATTTAAACGGTTTCCGGAGGATAACTCAAGAACGCTTATGCCTAGGTTCATGAAACTTCATAGGTACATTGATCATGACTCGCAGATGACCCCTATTGATTTTCAGGTCATTAGGTCAAAGATCAAGGTCACGGTGACTCACCTTAGAAAAATGGTTTCCAAATGATACATGTAATTCAAGAACGCCTATGCCTAGGATCATGAATGTTCATAGGTACATTGATTATGACTTGCAGATGACCCCTATTGATTTTCAGGTCACTAGGTTAAAGGTTACAGTGCCAAAAAATGTATTCACTTGATGGCTGCCACTGCAACTGACAGCCCATATGGGGGCATGCATTTTTTACAAACAGACCTTGTCAAATGTGAGATTTATTAATGTGTCGTCAGCGTTTGACACTAACGGAAGTCCGGGAGTCCGAGACACCTTAAAAGGAGACTCGGACGCCTTGTTTTTGCGTCATGGGAGTCCGTCGGACTCCTTTAAAATCTTTGAATTTTTACAAAAAATCAGTTGATTACTTTATTTGTTTGGCAAGATCAGAATGTCCGAACTTTTGTGGATCCGAAAAATGTGCCACAAATCATTCTGCTTGAACACATGGACAAAAACAAAAAAATCCAAAACTATTTATTTTGGTTCCCTGTCAATGTCTGTGCATGTAGTAATAGAGGAACATGCAAACTATGAAACGGTCGTGGCCGTTCTTTTTCACTGATATTTTTGCTGTAGTAAATTAGCTTCGCCAAACAGTTTTTCGTTACTATAAATATCAACAAATACCCGATTTTTTTTCTGCGTAGCTGTTTAACGTCACTTTTGACCTTAGGTGACCTTAAGGTTACATTCATAAAAATGCCTGCGGCTACCCACGAATGAATATACTTCATTTAGTCTGATTTGAGAATACCGCCAGAACATTGGAAACATGGCCGCATTTTTCTAACACTGTTTTACTACGTGTTCAGCATGAAACAATTTTATTTCTTATGAAAAGGCATGATAGATAAAACAGTTTCACACTCAACTCTTTACATCAATATAATTTGTGTGTAGATTCTACACCTTTGTCAGTTCGTGGTTAGTGTGTGTTAATGTCAGAGTTTATATACAGGTCTTCGCTGCGTCTTCACGACTACATTATGTGCTGACCGGACCATGATAAATATTATTTTTAATTAATTTAACAAGAATTATTCCATCATATTGAGTAATGTATTAAGCATGAGCGTGACGATTCTCGATACTGTTAATACTCGAATCAAATACCAATGCCCGACAAACCACTAAAACAGGTTTGTTCAAAGAATGCGCGTATAAATATTTAAAATATGTACGGATACTTCGCGTATGGGCGGTTGACTCATATGTTTTAATGTCACTTCCGTTATTCTTTTGGTTTTCTGTTTTATATCTATAGGTTTATAAACAGCAATATGTAATAATGTAAAATAAGCCACAAAAACTCCGCGTAACATCCCGTACTGCCTGTTATGCAGCTAAGAACTGCACAGAAAAAGACATTCGCTTTCCTTGATCTCATTCATTGAACTCTTTACCTTTCATAAACTCCAACCACAATCAACGCCGTTAATCTTTTTTGAAGATATTTCTTGTTATACATTGTACGTTTTATGGCCCCAAGGTACTGAAGATGGGACCGGCTGCTTATCATTTGAGCGTGAATGCCCCGTGTCACTATCGATTGATGATTTCAGTGGTTTATTGCAGTTTGTAGGCATTGTCATACCAACCACACTAACCAGTTCCTACCATGCTCACCTCCATGATAAAATATCGTGGCAAGTTACTTAAGAGACTGATGATGGCAACAGGGTGTAATCCTCGTGGATATTGTGCTTTGCATGCAAAATATTGTCTAAACATGTTTTCATGGTGTAAAAACCTAATGCTGAAATTACAATAAATTTAGAATTATATTACGTTTCCAAATTTCCACGTTCTTGGAGATTATAAGGAATATATATAAAGCAATGACAAATATAGGGCTGTAGCACCCTTGCGATGAGATTTAGTAACTATGACACTAACAAAACAGAAGGCTCCGATGTTTTTTAACCCGAATATCGAGGTTATACAAGCAATCATATTGCATAATAGAAATTAGTATATGTTGAAATCTTACAATGATTAAGTAAATTATTAACTTAAATATCACTTGAATGCGTTAAATATTTGCAATTTGATATAACAAATATTAAACAGCAATCACTTACAACTTCGATCTTAAAACAAACATACCATAAACATTTAATATTTCATGGATTTACATGTGTTAATGGCCGAAAATATTATATAAACAAGTGTGTTAATTGTTGGACTCCTTGAAATCTGTCCGGACTCCTAAATTTCAAAAGTTAGGAGTCCTTGGACTCCTTACTCAGATTAGTTAGTGTCGAACACTGGTCGTATTTTATGCTGTTGAACATTTGTTATTGATTTTCATTACATTTATATAAATATGTGTGAGTCCTAAATATAAATACAATAAATACATCAATCTATTCTGCTTCTCCAGTGTCTGCTGAGTCAGGACAACAATGATGAGGATGTGGTGGACAAGAATGGCCTGAGAACGCAGAAGGTAAAATAGATGTTTTAAATGTCAGGCCTTTTCTTGGCCACTTTGGGAAAAAAATGCAATTTTGGGATTTTGACATTTTTTGTGTGAAAAGTCCATTGATTTCAGCAAAACTAATATAATATAACTCTTTGTAATACTTCAAATTATAAAAATAAAATCATAGTATGATAGTAATATACTTTTCTAGATTTAATTGAAATATAATTGAGATATATTAATCATTAGGCACTAATTAAAAAAAGAAAAACGCTATTTGTATGGGTCCGTTTCACTTACCCATAGATATACAAGGAAAAGGCATGCTTGTTTATTTCCTATGTATTAAGAATGCAAAACAGATGAGGTGGAAAAGAACAGTATGAATTTACATAAGGTAAACTATCCTCTTTAATTGTTTGTAAACTGTAAACCATTTATATTTGTCTGCATGATATTTCCTTGTTGAAAAGACTTTCGTGGACACAGTAGTTAATGCGTGGATTGCTCAGTTTGGACAAATAAATGAGGAATTTGTGTCAGTGTGTTTGTGTTAAATTTGTGGATCTGTAAAGCCTTACAATCAATACACAATAATGTCCCAATAATAATAATGATTTGACTGTGTACCTCCCTATTAAGAATAATAAAGATGAATTGGACAATACTGATATGATTTAACAAAAGGTAAAATGACTTATTTTATTTGAGGATCCATAACGCAAACCCTTCTTCAGATCGGAGCTTTCCAAACGTGAGTAACAGAGAATTTCAAAATGGGATTCAAAGTAAGCATTGTTCTGTGAAAAGGGGGCTTAATGCATTCAAATTAATTCAGGGACAATATTTTCCGCTTTTGATGAATTTTTGTTTAAAGGAAATTTCTTCTAAATAAAAATCAAATCTAGGCGATAATTGTCGTCCCAGGTTAGCCTGTGAGGACAGCACAGGCTTATATGGGACGACACTATATGCACATGCATTAAGCCCAATTTTCCCAGAACAAGGCTCATGTTCTTAAGTCGAAATTTATTTGAAAAAAATGCAATAATGCATGTACAATAAAAAATGTATGAAGAGAACCTACATGTATTAGGACTTGTTCACAGATTAGTAGAATGGCAATTTTTTACATAATTATAATATTCAGCAAGTAATATTTAGATTGTATTAAAACTAAGGAATACACCTGACTGAGAAACAATATATATATATATATATATATATATATATATATATATATATATATATATATATATATATATATATATATATATATATATATATATATATATATATTAAAAATAAATAAAATAAAGCATTACAAACACTTTTTGCAGAAAATGTTATATATCAGAGCTCCAGATAAGGGCCGTACAGCCGTAAATACGCCTTTTTCATGAAGATTTACGCATTTATTTTTATAAACTGGAAGTACAATTACGACATTAATATCCATTTTACGCATTTAAGAAAAACATCTGGCCGTACCGATACGTCTGCGTCAGCGCGGCGTGATTTGTTGGTCTCTAACCTAACGGCGCTTTTCGTTAATTTAAATTACCGAAAAGTTGTAGACTGGGTTCATATATTATTGTCTATTCTGTCGCGTGATTTCCTGTAACTTGTTAATCCGTCAAAAACGATATATCTGCGCGCAATTGAATGCCGGCTTAACCGAAAGCGGCTCAAAACAACACTTTGTTGTCATATAATGACTACACACAGTGTTTTCTAACCATCCTGACATTAAATCTGTAAACCCAGAAAAAGACATTGTCGCCCCGATATTAAACGATTTGATTGCATCGGTGGCGTAAAACGTTAGAAAACACGATGGGAAACAGATGAGACAGTGAAATAAGTGTTCATTTACTTAGCTTACTAGTTGGCTTGTGTTTTCTTGTCAAGAAAAATGAAGAAATAGTATTAGTCATGAGTTTTAATGTGTAGTTGTATAAGCATCATAATTCAGAATGGAAAACCTCATACAGTAACTGTTTAAGAAGCTACATATATTTATTATAATTGCTGCAAATGTTTCTGTAAAGTCAGTTATACACCCTTCAATATCCAAGAACACGGGTAGTACAGTACTACCTGTATTTTTGGATATGGTAGTACAGGTACTAATTGATTTTAAGCGTTACTCCTTTTCTTTCTGTCAGTGGCAGTACCGTTACTAATTTCACAAATCCTTATCTGGAGCTCTGATATATGAATTTTAAAATCGCTTTTATTTGTGGGACATTAATAAATGTTCATTTCATGGATTTACTGATACACAAATTAAATTCACAAACATAACAAAAAATCAAGTACAGATTCCTTTGTTTTACAAAATAAAAAATCCACAAATTTACTTAAAGACGTTTGTAACAGAATTTTACTCCCAGGCAAATGTGGACAGCCATTTATTTCCTTCTGTATAAAGTACACATTCAAGGCATTTGCTTATACGCTTGCGGACTAATTGGCACTGACACTGCAAATTAGCAAAAACGCATATAAAATAATAATTTGATGGGTTTGTGCAATTAAGTTTTATGCAATGAAAACAACCCATTATTTCCAAATTTAAAAAAAATCTAAGAATTTTGCAAATGTCATTAATAATCACAGTAATTACAGTAATTATTCCTAATTGATGTCATAAGGGGCATTTAGCTAATTTGACCCAAAGCATTCGCTGGCGTTTTACTTACGTACTATATGTAGTTCAAAAGGCTGACTAGGCCAACATATTTTATATTGGTTTCCTCCACATTACAGCAACTGCTTAGCACAGAAGATGACTGTCTGACGAAAGGCTCAGCCGTATCACAGTCCAGTGATGAGGGGGGATGATGCTGTCGTTCCATGTCTTAAGATTGCATCATGAAAGCTGAAACTTGGAAGGGAGAGAACTGAAGATCTGCAACAGCAGTGAGTTGTTTACCTCAAGTCACTGTTTAATTAATTTAGCTGACATTAACAAGGGAGAGAACTTTTGATCTGCACCAACAATGAGTTGTTGCCCTTATTGCTATTAAGTTTATGAAGCTGAAACTAACAAGGGATATAACTGTAGATCTGCACAAGCAGTGAGTTGTTGACCTTTAGTTCCCTTCTAATTATGTTTACCACTGTTTGTTGATTTACTTTTAAATGTTTGTCTATTGAAACATATATCTAAACTAAAACACCTTTGGGGCATTTTAAAAGCTAAGTGTTTAATTGAATAAGTACCATTAGAAAACATTACATTTTCCATAATGTTTGTGTTGTTATGCAGGACAGAACTGGCAAACAAAAATAAATGAGCCGTGCTGTGGGAAAATGGGGCTTAAATCATGTACTCAAATTGTTTTTCCATATTCGTATGCACAGTGCGCAGACTAATAGGGACAACACTTTCCTCTTCAAAGGTATTTTTCGTTAAAAGGAATTGTCCTTTTTATAAAACTCCAGTCTAGTGGGAAAGTGTCCTACCTGATTAGCGTATGTGGACTTGACATGCTTATCTGAGACGACAACACTTAATTTTAATGAGCTGCATATTGATTTACGAAATTACATCTCTTCAAGTTGTGAAAAAAATCGTTATTATGAATTTACAGGTTAATATAACATTGACCAACACTTTTAATGTTTTAATACGAAATGGTTTGATTGAATAAATTATCATGCTTTTTTGGGCAAGGAACCAATGAAATGCCTGATTAAAAATTGATGAAAATGAAATGTATCTGTTGAAAACCTTCACATCCTATCCAATAAAGAGGCATAGTTTGTTATAGAGTGTTATATGAACTTTTTTGTTAATGTTTCATATCACCCATGGTGCTGTTGATTTCAGGTGAGCATGAGCATTGTTATCGAGTTGACATGGCAACGGCACCAGTCGGACCCCCAGGAGCCTCAGTCCAGGACAACCCTTCCCCTCCCATGACCCATAGCTCTACCCCTTTGACCTCCTGCCTCAAAGCTTTGTTGAACAATACCAATCTGCTGGAATGTCTGAGCATCTCCGTGTCGATCAATAAGCACTCGAACCTTAGTAGTTTGTTAAGCTCCAGTGCCGAAAAATAAAAAGTTGGATAACTTGTTACATGCTTTATGGGACTAACAAAGCAACAGCGAATAATGGGAGAAAATCAAGAAACAGTTGAAGAGTTAAAATTGGAAGCATAAGCTATCCACGGGGGCTACTTCTGATTTCAGTAGTCGTAATGGACCATCCTGATTTGTCCTCTAATGCGTCCCAAATGTTCAGACGAACGTGCTTTTTACGCAGTTGCTGAAAAAAAAACTTTGTTATGAACACTCATAGCATGATGAATACATCGGGTGTGGTTCAGGCACAAATTCAGCCCATCCTCGTTAACAAGGTGCTTAAGGTGCACCCATCAGGGTTTGTTACGAGCACTTCACACTCCAAGACAAAACGGCCTGGCATTGATTAGACACTAGATAAAGTGTTGAAAAATGACAGCAGTTTTGTTGTGTGGCCAAGTATGCCCTTTTACTCTTAACCTGACATTAGGTAGAACTCAAACTCGGCCCTCAGCAATATCAGCGAGGCTAGCAGTTTTGTTGTTTGGTCCAGTAAGCCCTTTGACTCTCAACCCGACATTAGGTAGAACTCAAACTCAATCCTCAGCAATATCAGCGAGGCCAGCGTGTCATCTCGCCTTCTTCAGCCTCAGGTGAGACCTTACAGTTTTATTTATTTTGAAAATTAGGGCTGATAATTAAGTCCTTTTTAATCTTAAAACGTCTATATTTTAACATACAAGTAATTACTGGCTAAAATTCCCAATTGACAGTTTGCCATAAAAATGGACACTTTTCACAGAGCTAGCCCCTCTAGCACATGTCTAAGTCTTTTAGAACAATTACTGGCTTTATATTCTTATTTCACTAAGTTATTACTATTTTGAAGTTATAGATGTTATAAATATTGTTTATGTTGTTTATTTCACAAAAACTGTGAAACCATTTATTTTCGTCAGCTCGAAATTGTGTGTTAAAGAAAAATGACTATTTCATCAGCACTTCAATTTATTAATTTATGATTAAACAAAATTAACAAAATTGTGTCAGTAAATACCCGGTTCGTTTGTAGTACATTTCCGCGATAAATTTCGGTGGGAAAAAGGGGAAAACCCTTGGGAGTAACTTGCAGGAGGTAGACCATGTTAAGCACATGTAAATTAACTCTTTTATTATCAGGTTATTTTTTTGTTTGTTATTGTTCGCTGTAGTTACTTGCCCTTCCTTACTGTATGCCATTAACAAGTTCATTGTTAAAAATTAAGCTGATGGGAAGGACTGAATAACTGTTTACATACCATTTTTATGCCCCCCTTCGAAGAAGTGGGGGTATATTGCTTTGCTCATGTCGGTCGGTCTTTCTATTGGTCGGTCTGTCGGTCTGTCCACCAGGTGGTTGTCAGACGATAACTCAAGAACGCTTGGGCCTAGGGTCATGAAACTTCATAGGTACATTGATCATGACTCGCAGATGACCCTTATTAATTTTGAGGTAACTAGGTCAAAGGTCAAGGTCACTGTGACCCGAAATAGTAAAATGGTTTTCGGATGATAGGTCAAAGGTCAAGGTCACTGTGACCCGAAATAGTAAAATGGTTTTCGGATGATAGGTCAAAGGTCAAGGTCACGGTGACCCGAAATAGTAAAATGGTTTTTGAATGATAACTCAAGAACGCATACGCCTAGGATCATGAAACTTCATGGGTAGATTGATCATGATTCGCAGATGACCCTTATTAATATTGAGGTAACTAGGTCAAAGGTCAAGGTCACTGTGACCACTGTGACCGAAATAGTAAAATGGTTTTCGGATGATAACTCAAGAACGCATATGCCTAGGATCATGAAACTTCACAGGTATCATGACTCCCAGATGACCCCTATTGATTTTGAGGTCACTAAGGTAAAAGGTCAAGGTCACGGTGACCCAAAATAGTAAAATGATTTACGGATGATAACTCAAGAACGCTTTTGCCTAGGATCATGACACTTCATAGGTACATTGATCGTGACTTGCAGATGACCCCTATTGATTTTCAGGTCACTAGGTCAAAGGTCAAGGTCACAGTGACAAAAAACGTATTTACACAATGGCTGCCACTACAACGGACAGCCCATATGGGGGGCATGCATGTTTTACAAACAGCCCTTGTTCTAATATTAATATATATCCTATAATTGAATATAATTTATGGCAATTTATAACAGAATGTTTAACTACATGTATATAAGACAATAATGTCAATGAATTAAACAAATCTGAATTGATACACAAACATTAGATAATAGTAATTGTAGGTAAACGCAAACAATCAAACACGCATTAATACGTGTTTTATTTCTTTGTAATTAAAATACAGAATGTATATCAGTCAGTTGTTGATCATAAAGCGTTATTGTCTTTGATCCAGTTCCGCGGTTTGCCTGCAACACCCCTGAAAAACACACAACGGATAATACAGTTGTAAACAATTAGCGCTGATCATTACTATTGTACCTTAGTGAAGTCAATGTTTTCGATACAGCTTTTGGATTGTAATTGGATTTGATTATTATTTAAATCAGAGCCCAGATGTTTGCGAGAAACAATGGCGCTATATTGCTTTTATATCCTAATGCACACAATTTCAACACTAGAAGTGAAACTTTAAATCAAAGGTGTGTCCTACAAAAAGATGCCATATAATGTAGATACACTGTATAACTGCATGTAGTATCTATTCAATATCACTTACATTGCATAGTTTCAACCAGAATAGGCAGTAATGACTATTAAAAGTATAAAAATCCCCTGTAGCAAGATAGAATGTGGTACACTAAATTCACCACAGACGCCAATCTGTATTTCTGTATCTGTGTCTAATCCATAGCTAAACGTGTGTGATCAAGTACTCATACACTTACAGTACTCAACTCACATCTATTTGTTTCTTAAGATATGCTATACAGCTGTATAGTCTCACATTTAAAGTTGAAAAAAGTATCACGTGTAATGTTGTATAGTCTCACATTTAAAGTTGTATGGTTTCACCTTTAAAGGTGTACAGTGTAACATTTTAATTTGTATAGTCACACATTTAAAGTTGTATAGTCTCAAATGTAAAGTTGTATATGTTCACTTTTAAAGAAGTACAGTCTCACATTTTAAGTTGTGTAGTGTCACATTTAAAGTTGTATTGCTCAATCTCATATTAAAGGGGCCATCCAACAGATTTTGGCATGTATTGAATGAAGCATGTCATTAAAGGCTTTATGTGCAGCTCAATGAGATACACATGCATGTCAAGTATCAAGTTGCTTGCTTCAATATTGCAAAAGTGACATTTAATGAGTGATTTTGACCCATAGATTTGACCTTTGACCTTGACCTTGATCTTTTACAACTCAAAATGTGCAGCTCCATGAGATACACATGCATGTGTTAAAGTTGGAGCAAACCAACAGACCAACAGACGGATCAACAGACAGGGCAAAACCAATATGTCCTCCACTATAGTGGTGGGGGACAAAAAAATAACCTTCCACAGGGCTCGAACAACTGATCCCTGGAGTCCTGGAGTTAAAAGTCTCCCGCCTAGACCACTCAACCATCCATGTTCATGCTTAGAGCGGATGTATTTTTACCTATATAAGCAATACTCGTAGTTTCCCATAATATAACAACAACATAACTTTCCAAACTATTCAACCGTTTCGCATCGCACGACGCTTTGTCTTCAAATTGTCAAAAGATGCATAATAATTAATGGAAATTTAAAAGCATGATAAATTGTCAGTATTACTATTTCCTCAAAAATATCATAAAAAACAAAAATTTGCGAATCTGAAACAACTTTTTTTAATGATGTCAATGTACCAATCTGTTGGACGGCCCCTTTAAAAGTTATGCAGTCTCACATTTGAAGTTGTTTTATCTCACATGTTAAGTTTTCCTTTTCAGCAAACAGTATTAGCCAACAAGACAAACATCATTGAAGTGAATGTTGATGGCAATCCGCACCCCCTTCTTCAACAAATACTACAACTCGCTCAAGACATTAAGTAGCAAGACGTCTTGCATCAGCCTAGCACCCACATCTTCTCCAATGTTGGCTTCACACAGCAGAGCCTTGATGAGTCCGACTATCATTGCTGGACATGGACAACTTGTTCCAGACGAGTTGCTCAAGTGGAAAAGATTTGTCATTATACAGCAGATAGAGCAGGCGTTAAGTATCTTTCTGTAAATGTGACTGACCTCGATATGTTTTTCTGAAATAATGTGAACCTGACGCCCAAGGAGCAGTCTGTGATTGACGCCATTTAGCAGCAGCTGTTTACTGACATGCTCGGTTTTGGGTTTGTTGACTTTGGCATCTGGACTTGCACCATCTCTGTCTGTATCCCATTAACAGCAGCAACAGCATTAACAACAACAGGTAGTAGTTCAGCCTAGCTCTGTGAAAACAGGGCTTAATGCATGGGAATAGTGTTGTCCCAGAAAAGCATGTAAAGTTTGCTCAGGCAAATCAGAGACAAAACTTTGTGAATAAACCTTTAAACTAAAAATCACATAAAAGCAGAAAATGTCATAACTGATTAGATGTACAGACTACGCAGGCATATGTGGGAAATTATAGTTTAGGCTTATTAAGTCCAGTTTTTAAAGAGTTTAGAGTTTCACATTTATTTCATGTAACATTAGTTCGACTTTTTCCTGACCTTTTTAGAGAAAAGTACCTGTGACTAATTGGGAATTTTGTGTTTGTAGATTGGTCAAACTGAGTGAATACATACATATAACAGTTGATTTAATATACGTTTAAATTATAAAGGGTCAAGACATATTTCCATACATTTTGGGCTGAAATTCAGCCCTAAACCAAATGTTTTAGTATTTTTCACTAACTTATAACACAAAAATTCCCTTGCATAACTACCACAAAATAATTTTGTAATGCTGTCACTTGAGTGGTAATGATCTGATCTATTAAGTTACACATAGAGCAGTTGTTGAGTGACTTGTCTGTTAACGTCAGTTACCGTAATGATCTTGAATAATTTGAACATAACGCCAAGAGCAGTTGTTAAAAGCCAATACACACTCAAAATCATCGAATATTTCATACAATATTTCGAAACGTAAAGTTAGCACATACAAAATCAGTGTTTCTTAAAGCAATAGCTAAAATTTCAATGCTAGATGTAGTCTGGTAATATAGATTTAATAAGATACAAAATGGTCTTTGTGGGACAATATGTTCAACACAGGTTCATGTGCTATGTAAGTTTTCGTGTGTCGCATAAATAGATATCATTGTGGGAAATCAAAATGGAAAATATTGTGTAAAAAAAAAAAATAAGCATTTTATATCTCGTGTATTTTATGTAACTTACATTGTCTCCATTCAGCACGAGCTGTTGTTGGACATTGCCGGGTTTGGGGTGGCGACGTCAGTGTCGGGACTCGCTCCAACTCTGTCTATAGCTTGGTTGCAGCAGCACCAGCAGTGGCAACAACAATAATAAATGCAAGTAGTCATTGAGTCAGAGTCTTGGAAAATAGTGCTTAATGAATGTGAGTGTAAAGTGTCTTCCCAGATTAGCTTTAACTTGTTTTCTGCGAAGAAGACACTTCATTTAAACAAAAAATCCATAAATGCGGAAAGTGTTGTCCTTGTTTATCCTCTGTGGACTCATCTGGGATGACACTTCATGCACATGTTGTCCTTGTTTATCCTCTGCAGACTCATCTGGGATGACACTCCATGCACATGTTGTCCTTGTTTATTCTCTGTGGACTCATCTGGGATGACACTCCATGCACATGTTGTCCTTGCTTATCCTCTGTGGACTCATCTGGGATGACACTTCATGCACATTAAAGTGTTGTCCTTGTTTATCCTCTGGACTCATCTGGGATGACACTTTATGCACACATTGTCCTTGTGTATCCTCTGCAGACTGCACAGGCTCATCTGGGATCACACTTCATGCACATGCATTAAGGCATGTATTCCCAGAACAAGGCTCATATAGTTCTACAAACCTTCTTCTGATCTTTGTGGGGAAAAGCTATGAAAAGTGTGTTTTTAAATTGGCCAAAGTGGGTGAATAAATACCTTATCTAACAGTTTACATCAAACCCGGTTTTAATCATTCAAGGTGGGGGCATAGTTTTTTCTGTTTTGGGGCGAAAATGCAGCAAATAAAAAGGCGTTGTATTGGAATTACCTTGGACATTGTGTCTGTTACTTCTTATATGTGTGCCTGTTGGTATGTTCATTATTACCCAGTAACAAATTAAAGAGGGGGTATATTGGAATCACCCTGGCCATATGTATGTCTGTTCGTAAACACAAGCTTATCCGCAGGCATTATTCTACTAATAATTCCATGTAAATACAGACAAATTAGATGATTTCAATTAAGAATCATTTAAATTTATTTCAACTAAAGAAAATGCAGATTGATTTCAATTATTGAACATTCAGATACATTTCAAGGAATAATGCTACACTTAAGGAATATGTTTTTAAGTGTACATTAAACACGTATGATGTTTAATTTGATATGCAAAGGTCCATCATTTCTCTTAAAACAACATAAGCTAAAGTTGAGAGAGAGAAAGATAGGTTACAACAGCAAGACATGCAAACATTGATGCTATAGCTTCAATAGCAACATCAGCAGAAGCAACAACAGTGTTCACAATTAAGCAATCAACAGTTTTATGGACAACGGCCTTTAAATGTATGAGACTTACTAATTTTGAGACTCACTTTTGTTGAATATTTTGTTTTATTATTGATTTAATTATGATAATTTAATAGATTGTCATGTACTGTTAACATGTTAACCATGTATAACCAGAAACCATGTATAATGCGCACCCAATTTAAAATTGTACACATGGCCTCTAGTATATATATTTATGATACTACTATGCATTTTTTGCAGATATGCACTCAGAATAGTGTTGTACCAATGTAAAACTTGCAATTAAGTTGAAATTCAGGGGTTTACATCTGCGTTTACTGCATGATCAATGCAGCATTCTGATTATGTCCTTGGACCTTGATGAACCAACTACATCTACAAATTAACGCATGTTTCATTAATTTTCATGACTGTGTTACTCTTCCATTCACTAGTTGCAATTCGACATTATTGTTTTGCGCCAACTTTAGCACTGGTTGCTTTCATTTGTCTTTGCCAAAATGGCATCAATGTTTGCAGAAAGTATTACATGGGGCCATTCAACAAAAACAAAACCAGAAACAATAACGCATAACAGTTTTTGATTTTATAGAAAAACTTTGAGCGGCTACAAGTGGACTGCTGGTGTCCACTATAATGCCTGCTGTCTTAAGAACAAAGCTTTAGCTTGGATCATCATGACAGTTGTTGATAATGTTTGTGGTCATAATATCCTTAACCAGTTTAGTAACCAGCCAGCATGCCTGTAGCACTTCCAAAATATGACTCTTTAACTTAGAAACAATTGACCAAATTAAACTTTTCTGCTATTGCACTCACGATCAATGTAACCCAGTCTTTTAAACGGTTGTTGTCTTTCTGGTTTTGAGTGAACAATTGGGTTATCGGTCTGAAATGTTGTCCCTTGTCTGTGCATAAATGCCATCCGAATGTATGCAATAAGGTGTAATTATCTCAACAGTTCATACACTAAACTGTGTAGTGCTGTGTATTGTTTAAGTCCTGTGTCTTAATTTTAATGAAAGACCTTTTAGTGATGATCAGAATGATTTCCAGCAGATGCAACTTAAGTTCCACTGTGTTTATATTCGATTTTACAGGACATCTTATCAATGAACATGACGCCCTTTCCGGAATGAACAGTGGCACTGCGATTAATGTGAACCTTCAGAGAAAAGGAATTCTAGGACCAATATCACCCCAGTATCAATCAGGGCTCCAACAATAGCCGCCCCCCAGCCCAAGCCTTGTGAGCACTTGGGAAGGGGTCAAGATGTCCATGGGGTCTTAACTCTGTTGTCCCAGGGCTTCTCTCAGCAACAGTGGGAATACCTGGCGTCCCAGGTTAGCTGTAGATTCATGTTTCTAGCACGATGCAGGCTTTAATACAATTATTTTGACCACAGACCCCTACTGTTGCTCTTTCATTACTATTTGTATAGAGGACTTAGTTATCTCAAACAATTTAGGGGCATTGCATGAATGCTAAATAAATAATAAATATATCATTATACCTTGGTCTCGAAAGTTCAAAAGGGGAACAATAAGTCGCTGTCAGTTGCTTCGTCTGTTGGTCTACATAAAAGTTTGTGTTATAAGTTGGTGGAACAAACATTGTACACACCTCTTAAGCAATTGAATATTACATTCAACTGTGTCATCAACTTGAAGTACACAGATAGCATGCTTATATTCCCAACTTTAAAACACAAACAAGAATCATTAACCAAGTCTATCATATAATAATAGTGCTTATAGCATTTTCAAAATTATCGAGTACAATTTGTACAAATGTTGTATTATTTAGCCGTTATGAAAGTTGATTATAATCCATTTAAGGACAAATATTATTTTAAGTCATGTTAAATTTAACACCCCTTCATCAGGGGGCTATTTCGCTTGCTTAAACATTTTGAATAAATTATTTTTTGAATTGTGTTATCACATATAGTGATAATGCCAATTAATTTTAAGCTCGTCATTTCATAAAACTGTGAACAAGTCCCTAAAACAACTCTGAAGGTCATATTTCGTGGAGTTCAATTGATTTTTATCTCTATCTTCCTTTCAAAGCAGGGGATCTCACACTATAACAACGGTCACCTATAATTGTCTGGTGGCGTTCAGCTTCAGACGTTGCAAAATCAGCTTTATTGGTTCAGCGAGCCCACAGTATCCAAACAACAAAGGCATCCACACAGGAACAACAACAACATCACGCGGATCAGCCATCTCAAATGTATGGACAGCAGTTTATTGAAACGTTTGCTCAGTATGGAAAATACTGGGCTTATGCTTGAGCGTAAACTGTTGTCCCAGAGACTTTCTTTTAACGAAAACTACCATTCAAAAGGAAAGTGTCCTCCCTGATTACCCTGGTTAGACTGCACAATTTAGGCCAACACTTTAAGCACAGGCTTTAAGCTCACTTTTCCCAGAACAAGCCTTATATTTATATCCCATGTGCATGTTGCAAATTTCCATGAATCATTCCTTGTGATATCAAAGTATGCATATTACATTTTGTATTATCATACGTTTGTATGGATCATGTTAGGTACTTGTTGTTTACATATATATTTCCATATGAGCTAGGCTCTGGGAAAACCAGGCTTCATGTATGTGACCTCCACACAGGCTAATTAGGGAAGACAATTTCTGCTTCATGTATGTGCACTCCACACAGGCTAATCAGGGAAGACAATTTCTGCTTCATGTATGTGCACTCCACACAGGCTAATTAGGGAAGACAATTTCTGCTTCATGTATGTGCAGTTCACACAGGTTAATCAGTGAAGACAATTTCTGCTTCATATATGTACAGTCCACACAGGCTAATCAAGGAAGACAATTTCTGCTTCAAGTATGTGCAGTTCACACAGGCTAATCAGGGAGGACAATTTCTGCTTCATGTATGTGCAGTTCACACAGGTTAATCAGGGAAGACAGTTTCTGCTTCATATATGTGCAGTTCACACAGGCTAATTAGGGAAGACAATTTCTGCTTCATATATGTGCACTCCACACAGGCTAATCAGGGAAGACAATTTCTTCTTCATATATGTGCACTCCACACAGGCTAATTAGGGAAGACAATTTCTGCTTCATGTATGTGCACTCCACACAGGCTAATTAGGGAAGACAATTTCTGCTTCATGTATGTGCACTCCACACAGGCTAATTAGGGAAGACAATTTCTGCTTCATGTATGTGCACTCCACACAGGCTAATCAGGGAAGACAATTTCTGCTTCATGTATGGGTACTCCAAACAGGCTAATTAGGGAAGACAATTTCTGCTTCATGTATGTGCACTCAACACAGGTTAATCAGGGAAGACAATTTCTGCTTCATGTATGTGCACCCCACACAGGTTAATCAGGGATGACAATTTCTGCGGCATGTATGTGCAGTTCACACAGGCTTATCAGGGAAGACAATTTCTGCTTCATGTATGTGCAGTTCACACAGGTTAATCAGGGAAGACAATTTCTGCTTCATGTATGTGCAGTTCACACAGGTTAATCAGGGAAGACAATTTTTGCTTCATGTATGTGCATTTCACACAGACTAATCAAGGAAGACAATTTCTGCTTCATGTATGTGCAGTTCACACAGGCTAATCAGGGAAGAAAACTTCTGCTTCATGTATGTGAAGTCCACGCTGTTGCCATGCGACTCCCTGGTTAACAGCAGGTCACCCCTCCATACAATGTGGAATCACAGGTGGTTAGCGTGTGTCTCACATTTTAAGAAATAATACGATACACAACTCGCGTGAGCTACTCATTGTTGATCGGACCCGGTTAATGAAATTGTCAGGTGAAAAGACACACCATCGCAATGGACCAATGAAATCACTTGTGTGTTTATTATGTCAGCCAGTTGAAACGTATGTAAACAATGGTTTAAAACGGCGCTGGGCAGTTAGTTTTGATGCATAATGTAATGGCAAGAACTGTACGATAGTTTTTTTGTACATTTTATTAGCTTATCTATTTTTTGAAAAAAAATTATGAGCTTTTGTCATCACCTTGGCGTCTGCGTTGGCGCCCGGTTAAGTTTTGCGTTTAGGTCCACTTTTCTCATAAAGTATCAATGCTATTGCATTCAAACTTGGTACACTTACTAACTATCATAAGGGGACTGGGCAGGGAAAGTAAAATAACTCTGACATGCATTTTGACAGAATTATGTGCCCTTTTTATACTAAGAAATTTGAAATTTTTGGTTAAGTTTTGTGTTTAGGTCCATTTTATTCCTTAAGTATTAAAGCTATTACTTTCATACTTGCATCACTTACTAACTATCATAAGGGGACTGTGCAGGCAAAGATATGTAACTCTGACTGGCATTTTGACAGAATTATGTGCCCTTTTTATATTTAGAAAATTGAAAATTTGGTTAAGTTTTCTGTTTAGGTCCACTTTATTTCTCAAGTATCAAATCTATTGCTTTCATACTTGCAACACTTACTATCATAAGGGGACTGTGCAGGCAAATTATGTAACTCTGACTGGCATTTTGACATAATTATGGGCCCTTTATACTTAGAAAATTGTTAATTTGGATAAGTTTTGTGTTTTGGTCCACTTTACCCCCAAAGTATCATAGATATTGCTTTCATACTTGGAACACTCGCAAACTATCATAAGGGGACAGTAAAGGACAAGTTGCATAACTTCGGTTGTCATTTTTATGGAATTATGGCCCTTTTTAGAGTAAGTAACTTTGAATATATGGTAAAATTGTGTGCTTAGATCCACTTTACTTCTAAAGTATCAAGGCTATTGCTTTCAAACTTCAAATACCTTTTATGCTATCATGAGGGTACTGTACTTGGCAAGTTAAATTTTACCTTGACCATTGAATGACCTTGACTCTCAAGGTCAAATTATTAAATTTTGCTAAAATTGCCATAACTTCTTTATTTATGATTAGATTTGATTAATATTTTGACAAAACAACACTACCTGACATACCAATATAGACTCCACCCAAACCAACCCCCACGCCCCCCTCCGAATTCCCTCCCCAAATCCCCCCCATCAATTTTTGTTAAGATCATCTAATAAACGGCCACCACACCCTCACACTATACCCACCCCCCCACCCCCCCCCCGAATTTTTTTTTAAGTTATTTGTATTACTTTATTTTTGAAATACCATCCAACCATCCTACCCAAAAATCCCCCCCCCCCCCCCTCCCACCAAAAAAAAATTTTTTTTTATGCATGTTTTTGCAGTTTTGGAAGATAATGTAATAAATTACCACACACCCACACTATACACCCCTCTCACTCCACCCCTCCCTCCTTTGTGATTGAAATTGAGAAGGTCCCTTCACCTTTAAAAATAAAAATAGATGAGCGGTCTGCACCTGCAAGGCGGTGCTCTTGTTGAATTATGGTACTGAGGTTCGTGACATTTGCAGGGAAAATGCCCTTTAGAACGTGAAGATTTCAGTCTGAGATCGGTTCCGATTGACAACAAGTAGGTAACGCGTGTTGCGTATCGTGTTGTTTCTTAAACGTTGACCCAGCGTTCGTAAAAATCTTGCAAGATATGTACCTTTCCAGAAAGGAAATTCATTTCTGCATTGAATAAGACCAAGTTCGTGAAAATCGCTGCATAATTGATGAAGTTCTGGTTGTTCAAAGCGATGTACCCAGTTTTTGGGTGATTTTGAGTTAATTACCTTGTTATATATATTTGATATTGAACTTTTTTTTCAGAAAATTTTATTTTTTGTTAAAATTTGATTATTTATCATTCAAAATGATGTTTTAACTACTTTATATTATAGCTACACGCTAACAACCTGTGTGTGGAATCAATGGAGTCATCCCAGTCTGGTGGTCAAGCTCAGGTTCAAGGTCACGGCGATATGGGAATGTTTGAAAGGCGAGTTTTGTCTGTTTGCTTAGTTCCTATAAAATTGATTGTTATTGCAAGATTGGAAGTTGTTACTACCTACTTTACTATATGAACAATAATTAAGCATTAGTATGCCCTCTTTCAAAAAAGAGGGGTATATTGATTTGCTGGATGTCGGGCGGTCTTTTGGTAGACCAGTTCATTTCCGATCAAAAACTCGTCAATGGATTGACAAAATTTGCTTGAAACTTTACGTGTATTGCCCTTGGACAGTAGATGAACCCTATTGAAATTGGGGTCATGCGGTCAAAGGTCAAGGTCACTGTCACAATAAGTGTGAAAATCATTTATGATCAATAACTCATCACAATGGACCGATTGGCTTGATACTTCACATGTGCATTGACATTGAACAGTAGATGACTACCATTGAAATTGGAGTCACTAAGACAAAGATCAATTTCACTGTGACAATAAGTGGGAAATCTTTTCCGATAACGAACTCGTTAACAAATTGACTGATTGACTTGTTACTTCAGATGTGCATTGGCCTTGGATAGTAGATGACCCCTGTTGTAATTAGAGTCACTAATTCAAAGGTCAAGGTTACTGTCTCAATAAGCGTGAAAGTCTTTTCTGATAAATAACTCGTTAACGAATTGACCGATGGGCTTGATAATTCACATGCATTGGCCTTGGACAGTAGATGACCGCTATTTAAATTGTGTTCACTAGCTCAAAGGTCAAGGTCACTGTCACAATAAGTGTTTAATTGTTTCTGATCAATAATTCTTCAACTAATTGACCAATTAACTTGATACTTCACATGTGCTTTGGCGTTGGACTGTAGATGACATCTTTAGAAATTGGGGTCACTAGGTCAAAGGTCAAGATCATTGTCTGAATAAGTGTCAACATCGTTTCTAATCAATAACTTGTCAACCAATTGACCGATTGGCTTGATACTTCCTATGCCGATTGGACTTGGGCAGTAGATGACCCCCTAAAATTGGGGTCACTATGTCAAAGGTCAAGGTCACTGTCACAATAAGTGTAAACATCATTTCCAATCAATTACTCGTCAACAATTGACTGATTCACATGTGCATTCGCCTTGGGCAGTAGATAACCCCTATTGAAATGTGCACATTTTATCATCCTATGTGAAAGTGACATAATGAATGCCCCTTGTTATACCCAGCCACAGCCAGAGTGATCTAGAATTGGCTTTGTCTGTATGTCATTTTGTCACAAACTATATCTAAGAAAATACATAAGATTTTAACATTAAACTTTATGGTTGCATAGATGAAGAGAAGTGACTTGCACAAGAACCATAACCCAACACTGTCTTATATATGAGTTATTGCCTTTTGTTGTTTTTATATGATGTAACTTTTCATGGCCGTATCTCAGATACGATACAAGATTTCGAAACTTCATGGTCTCAAAGAAATCAATGAGTAAATGTGCTTGCACAAGAACCATAACCTTTCACTTTTGTAAATAAGAGTTACATGTATTGCAGTAAAATATAAAGCAAATCAATTACTATTTAATAAATAAATACATTGAACCACATTATAAATGTAATAATAAATCCTAAATGGAAGTCAGAGCTAAAATGATGCTTACCTGATCATGGATTTCAATCAATTAAGTAGAATCCTGCTGTTTGATTCAACCATGTGGCAATGTTGTCACTTTTTCCCTGTACTCATTATCTGCCTTGCATCAGATCGCTGCAAATGTTACCGGAAAGTTTAATAATTTCTTTTATATTAGTAAAAATTATGTTAAATTGCATAATTGTGTAAAAATGTATACTTGCCCTTGTCTGGTCATAGGTTTTTAATGACTAAGAGTTAAAGTTTAATGTTTGTAATTCATTTCAGGTCCAATATCTGAAACACAACCACTTTTCAGCTGAGAGGCCCATAATGGAGATACCAAAAACACCAAGATACCAAGCCGCGGCTTGCTACCATACCCCGTGTCCACCCCACCCAGAAGTCAGACCCCTCCGTCTTCAACCATGCCACGTAACCACAGGGGCGTTAACTAGGACTTGAACCAAGACAGGGACTTGAACTGCGAGACAGTTTGGGAGGTCCTGAAACAATTCTTCTCGTTCAGAACTGCTCAGGAGGGACAGTACTCTCTGTCGGATTATCTGGGGGCGTCCTTGTCTTCAATTCAGTCCCCGGTGTCCACTCTGGTCCCATGGGAATGTACTCGAATCTCCAGTAGAGCTACCAAAACCAACAAAGCAACTACCCGCAGCAAACTTGCTAGTTTACCCAAAACATTTAGCACAGCAGGGAAATGCAAAGGGCCAGACCATGTCTTAACCAAAAGGCAGTAGCATAAACTCTTATCCGGGGCAGTCCGGTTTGCCCCAAAGTGAGCCCAAAATGTTTGGCACCCAAGCAACATCACGAGGTAAAGTAAAAAAATCGGATTGTTCAAGAACAAACCCTGAACCCACCTTTCGGAGCAGGAAATCTTAGCGAGGAACAATTATGGTGGATATCAAACCTGCCCAGAAAAAAAAACAACCTCAGGCACATCAACAGTTTTCAAGGCCGCAACCTTAAGCTAGTGTAGCAGAAGAGAAGAAATGCTGACTAAAAGTTTGTTGAGAATGGACAGTAAGGAAAGTGGATAGAATTTAGCTATAAGAAAAGTTAGGAAAAACACAATAGAAATCATGTCATACCTGTATCAGCTAGAGTTGAAACCTTTTATAGTGGATGTTGTCGCTCCTAGGAAGTATACAGAAGAAACGCAGGATGGTGCTTTTTGTATTTCAATGAAGGGTTAGTGGTTCATGAACGTGAATCAAGCCAAACCTCTATTTGTATAATGCCAAGAGCCTGTCTGTGGGAAAGCATTGCTTAATGCATGTGTGTTTAGTGGCAGTCCACAAAGACTAATCAGGGACGATATTGTTTGCCCAGACAAGATTTCTCGTTTGGAAAAGACTACATTTAAACAAAATTTCCCTAAAAGCAGAGAGTTTTGTCACTGATAAGGACTGCATTTTCTACCCGGCACTTTACTTTACTCACATTAATGAAGCATGGTTTTACAAGTAACAGGCTCGTCCAATATTGAAATTTAACATTGACATTTGAATCATTCATGCAAAGTGGCTGCTTGATCAAGCTAGCACAAAATCTTAATAGTTCATTCTTTCATTGAGACCAAGACATTTTACTGCCCGCCAGTACAAAGATTGATTGAATAGACAATAACTGGTTCAGGGCATTTGGATTGTACTAAATTAACATGTTGTAAAGTTTTTAGGCGATAACACCTGATTTAGTATCCACTATTAAATAATTGTTGCAGACATTGATCTACACTCATCAAAGTATTTTTGTTTTGTTGTAATATAAAATGTAACAATATTAAAATGGCCGAGATGCAAATACGATAAGTCAGATTATGTTGCAAACATGCATTATTCAGAGCAAGTAATGAAAATCATAAAGTTGTCCGAGATAAAAAAAAAATACAAATTTAGTGCTTTCCACAGGCCATATAACAATGTTGATGTTGACATTTTTCGATCAATGTATTATTTTAGTAACTGCAACTAGCCTTTTTGGCGATCATGCACAGTTTGCAAATCCTTGCCGTCTCATGTATACATTTGTTGCTAGATTACGTAGTTTCGGACCCATATCAATAATTGTACATATAGAGTATTTTATAGAGTAACCTTTTTTAAATTCTTAGATGATACAAAAAGTTCACGTTAATGCACATTTTGTTTGAAGTTTGTTTACTTTTTTCAGGATAATGGTATATTTATTTAGTATACCACTGTGCCAAATTGTCAACTGGTTATGTCCAGCGTTGTTTATAAATTATATACTAGCTAATGTGCAATGTATTGTTTACAGTAAAGTTGCCAGACAATAGTGTTGAAATGTCTCAAATTGCAGACTTTAAATGTAACAATATTAAATAGTGATTATAGGCAGTTCATGTGTTCTCCAGATGTCAGAGGGATATTCTGTTACGTTTGGAAGATAGGATACAGTCATAAGAAAGTGTATTCATTTCATGCATAGTAATTGTTTTATGTTTTGATGTTATGTGTAGTTGATATTAAACTTGTGTTAATCATAGTAATAACACATACTTATAGGCGCTATACTATTTAATGATGTTACTACGTTGGTGGCTCAAGTAAGACTGTATCAGTCTCGTGGCTTGTGCTATTTCGCGTCACACCCGAGGCTCGCATTTCGTGTGATACGTCATTACACAAGTCACTCGATTGATACAAACTCTTGGAACAATTGACTAGCGTAATATTCCGCATATAAATCTGTTTTGTAAATGTCAACAACTAAAGTACTTCAGCTTAGGTTTTAAATAAAAAATAAACGACACATTGTTAATTGAAATGTTATCAATTGTTTCGTCGGAAAAATATTGCAGGATATTTATGTCAGGAGTACCAACACAGAAAAGCAAAATCTTAACATCCTTTTTCTTGAAATGAAAAGTAACATATTTAGATTTAGAAAATAATATGTTATTCTAATCTAGAAAGGTATTTTTTATAGGTAGGGTCTTCTCATTATGAAGTATATAATTAATTTGAAATACTGGAAATAGAATAAATGTCGTGATACATATATAGTACAATAAAGCCATAGTAATTTTTAACGAAACCCATATCATAAGATTTGTATATACTCACTTCATGTTGACGAAACGCCTATTCTTTTTGAAAAAAAAATACTGTGTACAGTCGCATTAGTTTTTGTGGATTTTCTATACATTTTATTCAATGTATATACACATTTATGTATAATACTATATATTTTGTATAACATTCAAAGTACCATGTTTTAGCACTTAATACGTGTCCTTTTATGTCGGTCATTGAGCCCATTGAGCCGCATTCTGGGAAAATGTGACTTAATGCATGTTGGTTAAGTGTCGTCCCAGATTGGCAGTCGGCACATGCTAAGTTGGGACGACCGTTATGATCGCTTTAATGCATCTTTCGTTTTCAAGAAGTATCTTATTAGCAAAATCAAGTTTCGGAAAGTGTCGTCGGTGATAACCGAGTGAATGTTAGGATTGCACGGGTTTATCTGGGCCTACTCTTTACGCACTTGCATTACGCCCCTTTTTCCGAGAGCGTGGCTCATTTAATAGTTGATACAATTCAGAATGACGACAGTTCCTTAAGATATATCCTCAGTAGATATTGTATGTGGAACCAAATCATGTTAAGGCGATAAACAAAACCACAACACGTTTTCTGAGTTGTAGTTACTTCGTCCAAATCACCTTTTTCAATTATCAACGCAAAGACCAATTGCACTCCGCTGTTTTTAGTTTATATATTGTTTCCTTGAGAGAGATATGACGAACGCTAGGCAGCCACCATTCCCACTGAGTCACTGCGAAATATAAGATCATGTTTAAGGACAGTTGAACAAAGATACAGAAATTAAAGACAGACCGGCTAGATACATATAAATTTAGACATACGCATAGTTACTTCTGTTTTTATGTACTGATGTGTCAGTATTATATCAACAGTATTTTAAAACACATGTACACCGATCAAAAAATCCATGCGAAAAAAACATAATTACTGATTGATGGATATGACACTTAGTCACTGAAAATTCTTTCATTTTTAAGTAGTACATTTAGTTATGTTCGTGTTTATAAGAACTTGGTGCGAAACGAATATATATCCATTTATACGCAGGGTACGAACTCCGTGTACTTACTCGATCTACTCCAGAAGCGTCATCATCTATCGCATGAATAGAAACAAGAAATATCAATTAACATCAGAAAAAATGCTTATTGAGAGAGTTTACTACAAACTTCGCAATTGGTAATTTTCGAGCCTTTTTTAGCTCACCTGGGCACAATGTGCTTATGATGAGCTTTTGCGATCGTCTTTAGTCCGGCGTGCGTTGTGCAGCGTCAACATTTGCCTTGTTAACATTCTAAATGGTTCCGGTTGGTTGAAAAACATGACCGCAAGGGTCCGGGGCATTTTTCCTTATATGGCAAAAAAAAACTTGTTAGCACTCTAAAAGTTACATTTATAGTTCACTTTTCATGATACTTGGTCACAACATTTGTTCTTATGCTATCTTGGGCTGCAAAGAACAGGCCAGTTCCTTTATGTCTTTGTGAGGTGAGCGAATTTGTGCCTTTCATGCCATCTTGTTGTTTGATCAGCACATGTTTTAATGTTTTGAAAACGGTACCATAACCATTAGAAGCAATTTATGTAAAGTTTGTTTGAAGTCTGAATGGGCAGGGACTTTAACCCATTCATGGACTCTCCCATCCTTCTAAATTGGATCAATGCATTTCCAAAATTAGGGATGTCTAGTATATTTATTTCCATATTTAGAATATTGCTTACAGAAATTCCTTTAAGCAAACAGCGCGGACCGTGATGAGGCGCCGCATCATGCGGCGTCTCATCTGGGTCTACGCTGTTTGCCAAGCCTTTTTTCTAGACGCTAGGCATAAATGGGTTAATATATGAGTTTCGCTCCAGGTACACAGGGCTTATAGGGACCTGTTCACGTGTCGGTAAATTGACAATATTAAAACAAAATATTCAGATTCGCAAATTTTCATTGTAGTTATCATATTGTGAGGGAACAGTTATACTGAACATTTACCATGCTCTAAAATATCCGTTACATGCATCTTTTGACGATTTAAAAATCTGCAAAATTATAAAGCGTTACAACGCTAAACGATTTAATGATTTGAAGAGTTCTGTTGTTGTCGTTAGTTTTGGGACACTACAAGGATTGCTTATATAAAGCATAAAATAAATCACTAATTGTATCAGCACGGATGGCCGAGTGGTCTAAGCGATAGACTTACTCCAGGGTTCAGTGGTTCAGATGAAGGTAACTTTCCTTTTTTTTAATTGTATTCTTATTTTTTTACTGGAGCTTTATAGATCAAATGTTTACATTTGTATCAATGTAATGTTGGGCGATACTCGTGACAGAGATTAGCCTGTGCAGTCCGCACATCCTAATGTTGGGCGATAATTTCCACCTTTATGATATTTTTCTATATTAAATCCAGCCGCTCTCTGGGAAAAAGGGTCTTAATGCAAGTGCGCTAACTATCAGGGACGTCACTTTCCATCGTAACTTGATTTGAGTTAAGAAAAAAAAAATCTTATTTTCAACAAAAAAATACTATAAACGCAGGAAGTGTCGCCCCTGAAAAGGATGACTACACAGGCTTATCTGGGACGAAAATTAACGCACATGCATGAAACCGCGTTTTCCCAGATCTAAGCTTAATTATATAATTTGAGAGCACCAGAGCGAATTGTGAGTTATATAGATATTATGTTCTATCACTTTTTTCATTAAGTTTGTAATTTAAATTGTCTACGATATTATCTGTTCTATTATTATGGTCTACACTTTGTAAAATTAAATAGGATTTTTTTTAATTTAATAAAAGAGGCGTAACGACAGTTTGACATAAAGAGCGGCAATATGACGTAATTTCTTTAATTCTGATCTCAATAAAAACTAATATTAAAGAGATATTTTACTTTATGTTGTTGGTTATGTGGTAAATATTTTATCAAAGGTATAAATACAATTTATACGAAAATTTCAGAGGAAAATGAATACAGTCGCGAGATGCTTTTGCACAATGGCGTCATAGCCATCTTTCTCGACAGGAAATGACGTCATTATTTCTAATGACGCGGACAACACAAACACGTTCGGTTTTGATACATATATATATATATATATATATATATATATATATATATATATATTTATTTATATATATATATATATATATATATATATATTTATTTATTTATTTATTTATTTATATATATAATATACCTAAACTGGAAAACTATACATCAAGCGCATATCTTATGCCTTATCATATACATAAATTATTCGGTCCCAATCCCAATCTAAAAAAGTTTCGTCCCAGATTAGCCTGTGCAGTCCACAAAGCCTAAGCAGGGACTACACTTCCCGCCTAAACTGGATTTTTGTTTTCTGAACGAAAATCCAGAAAGGCCGTCTGTGGTTAAACTGTGCAGACTGCGCAGACCTATCTTGGACGACAATTTACGCACATGCATTAAACGTCGTTTTCCCAGAGAGTCATTAGACAAGCACTATATTTTCCAAATTTGGACCGTTTCCCCCGGCGCACTGCCGGTCAAATCGGTCCAACATTGGGGAATGTAGTTTCCGATACGAATTATATAAATTAATTCACATTGTTTAAATGTATTTTGTATTTGTTACTCCATGTTCAGTGAAAACATATTATCTCTTATATTTGTTATAATTGTTGTGAAATCAAAGTTCGTCTTTTTGTTTTGACAAACGATGTGGGACATATAAAACTACCACTAGGTCCTTATGTTTGGGACGGTGGTTTGAATTAATGGCCGGTTATAATTAGCGGTCGTACCAGAAGTACACTTTCTTTTTTTTCTGTGCGTGATTGTATATGTTTGTTTTGCTGTTTTTTTTACTCGACGCTCAACGCTTGTCCGCCATTGTCTGCGGGAATTTGGTTATGAGGTTCCGACACAAACATTCAATTTTGCGAACATATTTCTTTTTAAGCGTAATATAATTGATCACAAACATAATTTGCAAAACATATTAATATATAGTGCATGCTTGTACACAAATGTCTCGTTTTCCTGTGTTGCGCGCAATTATGCAGATTTCAAACTTATACATGATAACATGGGAAAGCACTTCGCATTAATGACTTCGTAAGCGCACAACGATAGCCTCTCTTACATCAAATGTTCGCTTTTTACAAACATAAATTAATCACGAAAAACCTGACAGAGGCCAATCTATGCAAAACATCCTTGTAACTTCTTTAGATTATATAAATTGTTAAATGTTATTTTTTTTTTTACAAAATGTTTTGAAAAAAAATAATTACACAACCAGATAAAACATCAATAACACACACTGAAAACTCGACCCCAACTCGTCTTAAGCCCTTTTAACACCGTGATCTGAACGCATTCTTGGGGCATTGACTCAACCATCACAACCACCATCACTAAAACAGCCGCTAACTACGACTCCAACACCAGTTGCCACCACAACTAACCCCATCACGTCCACCGACTCAACCACACCACCAACACACCGCAACTTCACCACCACCACAACTATAGCATCACCACTATAACCACAACAACCATCACCTACCCCACCCCTACCCGCCCAAAGCTAGAACCGCCACAAACTCAATTACCTCCCCCGCTTCTGATATCACCACAACAACTTCCACACTCCCACAACCACCACCGCATCTCAACAGCTACCACAACAACGTCCACCGCTATCGCCAAAAACCACCTCCACCATTATCACCATCACTACCACCACCCTCCCAACCACCAGCACAACAATCACCCCCTGTTCTTATTCAAACCACCTCCAGCATCAATTTTACCACCATAGCAAAAACCACCACGACCGCACCCCGCCCCTCCCCAGCACAACGAACACCCACACCAACAACTACTTCGCGCTTTCGAGCATTGCCATAATAAAATGCATTTCTTACGAAATAAATAGTGTTCCCTTGGATTAAAACTGATGCTCTTTTCAAACGAGTTCATGTAATCTCTGAAACATTGGCCTTTTCACAGATTTTGGCATGTTACGAAGTTTGTCATTAAATGCTTTATATTGATAAAAGTAAACATTTGATATAATATGCTCCAGTAAAAAAAATTCAATAATAAAATTTAAAAAAAGAAAAAAAGGTAACCGTTAGCAGGGCTCGAACCACTGACCCCTGGACTCCTGTAGTAAAAAGTCTGTGACTTAGACCATTCGGCCATCCTTCCGTATATACCATCAGATGTATTTTATACTTTATATAAGCAATCCTTAAAGTTTCCCAAAATATAACGGCAACAACAGAACTCTCCAAATTATAAATTCGTTTCGCATTGCAACGCTTTATAATTTTCGGCGCTTTAAATATTCAAAAGAAGCATATAATGGCTATTTTAGAGCATGGTAAATGTTCAGTATTACTGTTTCCTTACAAGTATCATAACTAAAACAAAACTTTGCGAATCTGAAAAACCCAGGACAGAGGTTGACAAAGGTTTCCATGGAAACTGATAGCAACATCATAATAAGTGGTTCATGATGACATGTGTCAATGTGCCCTCTTTCACATAATCATCGACTTTGCTTCGACCAGAAACTGTCAAAAATCTCTGACAATTATTACGGAAAAGCGTGATTGAGAACTTTCATTGTTTTGTCAAAATTCAAACCCGATCGTCTTGATAAAGTTAAGATCGATTCTCCAGAAATTAAATTGGTGGTGGATGTACTTGCCGGAAACTCATCGCTGCAGCCTAAGCAGCGAATTGGAAACCCGTCACATTAATTAGGGCTCCCGTCACGTTTATTAGGGCACCCGTCACGTTAATTAGGGTTCCCGTCACGTTAATTAGGGCTCCCGTCACGTTAATAAGGGCTCCCGTCAAGTGAGCGGAAGCGAATTTTTATTTATTCGAGAAAACAAAACAATGTGTGTCCACAAAAAAAGACAAAGAATAATTTCCACGAGTAAAAAACTGTCACCCGATCGAAAGTAAATGTTGAATTGGCAAATATTGTTCCTGATGGTACGATATAAATGTAGAATAAAATCATGTTGTTATTGGTCAGTAAACTAGAATATCACTTACCTTATTTTTTATTCATCAGACATATTTAAAAATGTTTCTTTTAGTCGCGTGTTTGTAAGCATTCAAACATATTTTAACATCTAATTTTAGAGGGGCCGTCCAACAGAATTTGGCATGTATTGAATCTTGTCATTAAATGTTTTAAATGCTTTATATTGATAAATTTAAACATTTGAACTTAAAATATCCAGTAAAAAAAATGCAATTTAAAAAAAGGAAAAAAGTTATCCTCAACAGGGGTCGAACCACTGACCTCTGAAGTCCTGGAGTAAAAAAACTCCCGCCTAGACCACTCGACCATTAATACTCGTGCTTAAAACGGGTGAATCTTGTAGCTTCATAAGCAATCCTCGTAGATTCCACAAATATTGTTTCGCGTCGCACGACGCTTTATCTGTTGGACGGCTCCTATAAGGGCACTTGTTCACGGTTTTGTAAAATGAAGAAATTTTTGTCATGATTAAAAAAAGAACACATACAAATATATTTAAACAAGCGAAAGAATACTGATGTCTTAGAAAACTGTTTTATATAGTGTTTCATTATACTCGTGATTCGAAATCGGCAAAATAATAAAATAATAAATCGCTTGTAACGCTTTACTCGATTATTTAAAGAATGCGTGTAGTCCTAAAATACGGTTTATAATTCGGTAATGAATATAAAAGCCAGCGTATCTCAGTGGTAGCGTATTATCTTTTACTTACACTGGGTTGGGATTAGAATGCCGGGACAGAAATATTTTATGTAATCTTTGTACTAGCTGTTGTAATAAGTTATGACTATTAAAAACAGTATACACATGTAGTTTTCTAAGTACATGTTTAGTTATTGTAAACATATTACATGCCAATTTTCTAAAAGTTGTACTGTGTAACTCAAAACATTTTACCAACTGAACACGAACCAACCATATTCATTCAATTGAAAAATATGTCTCTGGCGGTCATTCTCCCATGTGTCGACGTAAAAATCCCTCAACGGAATTCGCTGTTTGCTGCATCAATTATTCTAGACTCGTTCCGTACGTAATACCGAATAATTCTCAGAATTAAATCGCTGTCTTCAGGTCGACTGGACAGCTGACATATATATAATATCCGTTATACACTAATTTAACCTTGGGACGGTTTTTTGTTAGGCTCTTTCGCAGAGACTTAAGTCCGGCGATTGTATTCAATCACGATGCAATTTAGCCTCTTTCTGGAAAAAACGGGGCTTTCTGCATGGACTTAAAGTTGTGTTGCAGTTTAATCTGTGCAGTTGGCACTTTCTTCCTATACTGGATTTTCGTGTAGAAGAGATTCCTTTCAACTAAAGTTTCCATAAAAGCGTAAAGTGGCATCCTTGGTTTGCTTGTACGAACTAAACAGGCTAATCTGGGACGAAACTTTGCGCACATGCATTAAGCCCCATTTTCTCAGATCGCGGCTCAATTGTACTTGTATAATAAACAGAACTGCTAACTTGATACATAAAGTATGCATTTCATACTGGTATATTTTCGGAAAATGTCAAACCTTGCATATAACTTACAATCGCACTTGTCCGACTACCGGGTATATATTTTTAACAACATGGGATAATGAATTCGCGAAAAGAATCAATATACTTTATATCAGTAAAACAAATATATTCGCAATCATTAAAATATTGCTATAAAAGCCAAATTTTAATTATAAAACAGTTAACACAATTAAACTATAACTTCGTTTGCGTGTATATTTGTACTGTAAAATAAACAAGTTATGATTGAGCCGCACTCAGTGAAAAACGGAATTTAATGAATGTGCGTAAAGTGTCGTCAGAGAAAAGCCTGTGTTATCCGAAACGGCTTATCAGAGGCGACACTTTGCGCTTTAAAGTATTTTGCATTTAAAGTAAGTCTCCTGCTAGTGAAAATGCAATTTATGCGGAATATTAATACGAGTCTGCTTCCAGCATTTTTCTCTTGCGCGTTTCAGCCGAATATGTCAATGTCTGGCTCGTGTCATTCAAATGGAAAACGAAGTTATTTGGGTTTATTATTTTAAAGCAAAGTGGTTACAACTGAGTGGCTATAATTTATGACGACACTTTTGCAAATTGAGATTTATCAAAATGTAGTTATGCTTAAAACGCTACGTTATTTTGCGAAAATTACAACACTTTTTGTATGTACTTTAACTGTTGGGGCAATAGCACTTTACCGGTACGTAAAAAAGAACGGAAAAGCGTACCCTAATTCTTACCCGCAACACCTAACACATTACACCAAACGCAACAGCTAATAATCCTTTTTATCCTATATATTTCCTTACAGTAGTATCGGGGGCTACCGCCCCCAAATTCCCGCTTTGTCGATAATGGCAAAGACCTATAGTGTTATCTATAGGTCTTTGATAATGGTAAACAACTGCGTACCGGTAAAGTGCAATCTAGCCTTAACTGTTATATACTACCATATAGTTATCAGAATATGCTACACATAAATTAAATGCAAATAAATAAATTGTCGCTCATCCTAATGTTTGAAGAAAAAAAGTAATTCGTTGTTAATTAACAAGTAAAACGTCGGATTTTTCCGTATTTTATTTGGTTACATGCAACTATACTATGATGCAATCTTGTTCAAAGCAACTTGATATTGTCGCTGAAGGTTACCTTTAATGCAATTGCGTGAAATATCGTCCTAGATTTCGTATGTTTCGTTTAGAGGAAGTCTCTTATTATCTAAAAGCAGTTTAGGCGGAAAGTTCCGGCTTCACTGGCTCTACTGCGGACTGCACAGGCTAATATGGAACGACACTATACGCCCACGCATTAAGCCCGGTTTTCCCAGAACGAGGATCATTCCTTAACCGATATGTAATTACAACCTCTAATATTCTTGGTAGGAGGCAGTATGGTGCCAACATTAGTATTTAACAAACAGATATTGACTGTGTATTTCTTTTCTGCGCGCGATTTTGTCAGTGAGCACATTAATCAAAGAGGCAAACGTGAATATTAATTAATTAACTCGCCTTTTCCCATGATTTTCTAGATAAATCGATTCTAGCGTTTAGATAATTATTGACGCGATACGTAATGCTTAAAGAACCCGATGAAGGAATCTTATAGTATGAGTGAAATCAATAGATGTCGTGGGATATTAAATTGAATTAAACTTTGCGTTATAATATATATGGGCCTTGATCTGTTAAAAGGCAGTTTAATAAAAGTGCTTAAAGTGTCGTCACAGATCAGCCCGTGCAGACCGCACAGGCTAATCAGGAACGACACTTTCCGCTTTTATAACATGTTTCGTTTACAGGAAAAAACTTTCCGCCTAAACTGGATTTTCGCTTACAAAAGACTTTCTCTAAACGAGAAATATAATTACAGTGGAACAAGTTGTCTCCTATCAGCCTGTGCGGACTTCACAGGCTTATCTGGGACGGTACGTTAAGCACATCTCCTATCAGCCTGTGCGGACTTCACAAGCTAATCTGGGACGGTACATTAAGCACATCTCCTATCAGCCTGTGCGGACTTCACAGGCTAATCTGGGACGGTACGTTAAGCACATCTCCTATCAGCCTGTGAGGACTTCACAGGCTAATCTGGGACGGTACGTTTAGCACATGCATAAAACCGTTTGCTCAGAGCGTGGATCAAATGTGTCTTTTTTTTGTAAAAACTGGGCATAATGCATGTGCGTAAAGTGTCGTCCCAGATTAGCCTGTGCAGTCCGCACAGGCTAATCAGGGACGACACTTTCCGCTTAAACTAGATTTTCGGTCAAAAGAGACTTCCTTTAAACAAAAAATGCCATTAAAGCGGAAAGTGTCGTCCCTGATTAGTCTGTGCGGACTGCACAGGCTAATCTGGGACGACACTTTACGCACATGCATTATGCCCAGTTTTTACATATCCTTTTGAACATTGGTGGTCGTTTTTATTTCTTTCTTTGGGAAAGTTGTAAACATTTGCGGTTGCTCTGATTAAGTACATGTAATTGTCCGTGAACATGTTTCGGTCGCTCTCACATTTGCGGTTTGTCGCAAGTTGGCTAGAAAAGCTTGCGACCAATATCCACGAGCCGTACGTCGCTTACGTCACTGACAGCGGCCCCAGCGTCAAGACGTACTACATAACGGCGCTGTACTTTACGTTTACCTCCCTCACCAGTATAGGGATCGGCAACGTCTCCCCAAACACCAACGCCGAGAAGATATTCTCCATTTTTGCTATGTTGCATGGGTGTAAGATTCTATTTGATTCATATTTACCTTTCAGCCTTGTTCTGGGAATATGGAGCTTAATGCAATCGGACTGCACACGCTGATCTGGGAAACAACTTTTGACGCTTTCTTGGTATTTTTCCTTTTAAAGGAAGTCTCTTTTTAGCGAACACCCAGATAAGTAGGAAAGTGCGAATTCACTAAACCCCGTTTTCGCAGAGCCTACCTCATTTTTAATGTAGAGCTATTTTATTCGCATTATATATTTCATCTGAGAAAAATATCCTATTTCGTCACAGAATGGTTCATACATTAAGAGATCATTTTATTATTATATGATATACAGTAGAACATAACATTAACTATTATTACCTGATGTCGTATATAAATGATAATTAATTATTTCTTGCTATTTCCTCGTCGAAAAAGAAATTTGCAATGTTTTAAACTGTTACCGGTGAATATCGAACTGTTGACCGGTCAACAGTTTGAACTGTTGCCCGCTGGAATAATGACGTCATTTCGTCGAAAAAAATGACGTCATTTTACAGTTAAACAGTCAAAATTATTGATTTTATCGATTACTGTTGTGTGTAAATCCAAATTTAGTTTGCTGTTATTTCTATGTTGGAAATTTGATCAGGTAATAAAACACTTATTTCATGGATGCTTGGTAAACAGTCAAAACTGTTGTCCCTCGGTATCAGGGCTGACATTTGGAACTGTTGCCCTCGGCCTATCGGCCTCGGGCAACAGTAGCTACCAAAGTCATCCCTGATACCTTGGGAAACAGTTTTGACTGTTCTCCGCGCATCCATGAAATAAGTGTATAATGTGACGTCATCTTTGCATGTTGCTTTCATTCAAACCGGATATGTAAAGAAACATTTCATTCAAACCGGATATGTATAGAAACAAACTCGTTGAATCACATATTGCCATCAATAATAGTATTGTGTAATTAACAAGTCATAAATTATACACATATTGTGTCATAATTGTCTTCAATTTTACCATTTGTTCAAAATCAACAGAATGCTAAAACTTTAAGCGTGCGTTCCGCGGCGGCCAAATTTACTTAATGACAACATCATTTTCAGTTTTAGTGCTTTTTGTAATGTATTTAGATTTACAAAATTAAAAGTTCTTTTGTTAGGCACGTGTTAATCTTAGTTTTATATTTTGCCCAATTCGATGCCTATCTGAATCAAAACCTGCAAAAATATTAAGTGGCTTAGCTCCTTAGAAACACTATTCCTCGGAACATTGTTTTCAAAAAAAAATTCTTTGAAATACTATATTTGAAAACGATATTTTTTATAAACACTATTTTTGCCTCTCATATCAGCTCTTCTAAGCGCCGCTTTCTTTGGCAACGGTAGCTCGATTATGATGAGAGTGTATCTGGGATCGGACGAATACCATGATAAAACACAGAGCATCAAAGAGTTTATCAACTTTCACCATCTGCCCAAAAACCTCGCTTCCTGCTACAAGAGAGCTTCAAGCATACGTCGGCGTATACCAATGAAATCGACATGAACACAGTATTGGGAGCTTACTATTTTTAAAAAGAAATGATTTATAAGTGCAGAGAGGTCGTTTAGTTGTGTGGGGATTAGAGGGCGGAGTATTTACAATTTACCTCCGCCCACTCCGAAAAAGATGTCTTAACGTGCGAATTTTAAAACCGCCCATCCCATGATGTAAATTTAAAACTTCGAGTAAGCGGTGGTGGTGTTCCTTTAAATGTCCTCAAATAGAATGTCCAACCCTAATAGCCAGACGTGGTATTAACCCCTCTAAATTTGCCTCATATGTATTCTTTAGTTTTTAGTGGTCCGTTTCGGCGCATGTATCTATAAAATTGTTAAATATTTTTGAGGATCAGGAAAATAAATGAGAATTTTAAAATTGCACTTGCAGATTGTTAAATCCTATTTACTTAAATCTTAATTGGTTGATAAGCAACGTTATGTATATAATTTATTGTAAAATTGGTCTTTACTTACAGTAAGCGTGTTAAAATTCTGAACATATGTTGTTGTTTTTTTAAATATTAATTTTTGAATAACAAACAGGCAAACAAATGGTTCTGTTCATACAAGTTTCACAGAGTTTTCCGGAGTGTCTGCAGGTGGATATCTGCCTTCATCTCAATCCGAATCTGCTAAACAACTGCCCCGCCTTCCAGAGAGTCTCGGCTGGTATACATGGCGTACTTATTCCAAGAATCTAGCCAACTTTACATTCCCAAGGGTTTGCGGTTACATACCATATTGGTTACAAACTCTCCGCAGCGGTTACACCCTTTTACGCTTTAAAATTTCCTCTATTGGTTTATTCCTCCTAATTGTTCCCGGACATGTATTGAAAACTCACTTAATGTGTTACCCACTCCTCTCAAAGCTTTCTTATCACAATTTGAATCCTTGCGTGATGATGATATGATGATAATATGATATGAGATGATGATGATGGATGATGATGATGATGAGGATGAGTGATGATGATGATGATGATGATGATGATGATGATGATGATGATGATGATGATGATGATGATGATGATGCTGATGATGATGATGATGATGCTGATGCTGCTGATGCTGCTGCTGCTGATGCTGCTGATGATGATGCTGCTGATGCTGCTGCTGCTGCTGCTGCTCTGCTGCTGATGCTGCTGCTGATGCTGCTGCTGCTGCTGATGCTGCTGATGCTGCTGCTGCTGCTGCTGATGCTGCTGATGATGCTGCTGCTGCTGCTGATGATGCTGATGCTGCTGCTGCTGCTGCTGCTGCTGCTGCTGCTGCTGCTGCTGCTGCTGATGCTGCTGCTGCTGCTGCTGCTGCTGCTGCTGCTGCTGATGCTGCTGCTGCTGCTGCTGCTGCTGCTGCTGCTGCTGCTGCTGCTGCTGCTGCTGCTGCTGCTGCTGCTGCTGCTGCTGCTGCTGCTGCTGCTGCTGCTGCTGATGATGCTGCTGCTGCTGCTGATGATGATGCTGATGATGATGATGATGATATTGATGGTGCGGCATTACATGTTTAAGCATTTTCACTTTAGAGCAAAAGTATGGACTCTCCACGAATACCATTCTAGGATCTTCGCAACATTCCGCGTCACAGCAAAATTTGGAACAAACCACAGAAAAACCAACCACTTCAGCATCCGGTATGAGCTCTTCAAGCGGAAACGGGCTCTCATTATCCGGGAGCGGTCACGGCGCAAGTGCTGGAATAGACTCTTGGGGATCTGGTTCAGGAACCGGAGGCAGTGGCGGGAGTGGTGATCCCTGAAATGCAGCGTCGGTTGGAGACAGTGACGGGAGCGCTTCAGTTTGCGGGATGGACGCATGAGGAGCTATTAACGTCGTAAGCGGGGCGTCTTTTAGTTGTTTCGGGTCAATGTGTCCGGGAAGCGAAAGTACTGTTATTTCGTTTTTTGATTTAACCTCATCAACAAAATATGAGGCTCGTTCTTATAAAACGGAGTTTAATGCATAAATGATGTTAAAAGGAGTTCGCGCATGCTAATCAGGGACGACAGTTTCCGCTTTTAAGGAATTTACTGTTTAAAAGAAGTGTCTTCTAGACGAAATTACCAGTCTTGGCGGGAAGTGTCGTCCCTGTCTTGGCGGGAAGTGTCGTCCCTGTCTTGGCGGGAAGTGTCGTCCCTGTCTTGGCGGGAAGTGTCGTCTCTGTCTTGGCGGGAAGAGTCGTCCCTGTCTTTGCGGGAAGTGTCGTCCCTGTCTTGGCGGGAAGTGTCGTCCCAGTCTTGGCGGGAAGTGTCGTCCCTGTCTTGGCGGGCAGTGCCGTCCCTGTCTTGGCGGGAAGTGTCGTCCCTGATAAGCCTATGCGGACTGCACATACTAATTTGAGACGTTTATAAAGCATATGTATTAAACCCAATATTCCAAAAACGCGGCTAATAGAGTGTCCATCGTTTGGTCGAGGGGTTCCGAGTTGTATCACCGCTTTCATAAAGAAATGGGTTTAGCATTCAACTAATTCAAAAGTGTCTTAATGCGGCAAATTTTAAAATACACTCATACGGTGTTTAAATAAAAAGACAAATAACAGATGACCCCGTCGATGGTATTCTTATCAAAATTCTCAATATGCGTGGATGACATTTTGTACTTCATGTTATGGTATAACACATAGGCAAGGCCATTGTCTCTATTTCATTATAAGTTTTGACCTGTTTGTTTACATGCCCACACGTAATGGGAAACATGATAAATTGCACATGTCCTTCCGTCCGACCACCCGTGGTTAAACGATTGAATAACATTAATGTGTAAATGAATGTAAAGAAATGACTTATGTGTGCGACGACTTTTTGAAGAATACTCTCAATTAGTTTTGTGTAATATGTATATTAAAGCGGGACTGCACGAATTTTATATGTGTTAAATGGTAATAAATTGATACAAAATATGTTACAAGAACACAAAATAAGCAAGAATAAAAAGTATACATTGAAGACCAATTTCATAAAATGCAGCAGACAGATTAGCTCCCCGAGCCGATTGTGACGAAGATATTTCGTACATATGTTCCTACAATAACCGAAGCATTCGTCTTTTTTATGAGGATCGGAGTTGGTGTTTGTGTGTCGTATAAATAGATATCGTTGCCGGAAATTATAATGATCCGTAAAAATAAATTTAGATTCACATCGTTCATGCATGATATGCATGCTGTCGAATTTGACTATAATACAGACATTTTCGATTTCAGAACAAAATATCTGGCTTATTTCGCATTTTTCGACACATGTTCTTCTTAACTTTTATCTTAATTTATATTGAAATATATGTCTTATATGTTTTTATTACACATTTTATATAAATTCACAAAGATTTGACAAAATCGTGCAGTCCCGCTTTAAGAATCACAAAACACGCACATTTAAATGAATACGTACTACATTATATATGCACTATTTTAAGAAAATATTACGCATTCGCAAATCGACGTTATAAAACCTTGAGTTAATCTCTTAAACTTCTATATTGCATGACCTATGTATGTTTAATTGAACATGTATTTCACTAGTATAATGACTTAAAGTGTGTCTATGCAGTGGCCTTATGTGGGGAAATTGATGAATTGAGGTCATTTTCGAGCGTGCGATGCCTACGAAGTGAGTTCGGATCATAAATTTCGCTTGTATCGTTCGTCCGTCCCGTTTCTTGGGCGGAGAATAAATCGAAACGTGATATAGGAGTCCAAATCATACTTCATGCTATGAAAGAAGGAGCTGGATGGAGTTGCAGGAAGAATGACTCTTAATGGATAAATCCGATTTTTTTTTAATGTCGCCAGGATAATGAAGATGTTTTTTGTTCCATATTTTACAACAAATTTTGTTTTAAGATACCACATGTAGCGTTTATACACGAGCACTGCATTTCTTCATTAAGGCGGCATCAACCCGATGTTTCCGGTAGTTAGTGGAAGCGGTAATGGCGGCTGCACGGGCCCGTTCTGTATGGGCGCCAGAAATGGCGGCAGTGGAGGAGCCAGAAGTGGCGGTGGGATGATGGGCGGACCCAGGGGAGTGAGAGGTAAATATTGGCGTCCGTTCCTGTTGTTATTGCTGGCCGGACACGAAATTCGCCATAGGTTGTCAAACTGTGACGTCATCGAGCCACGCTTTGCAGCTGGGAGAGGCATCACCGGGGAACTAATATACGCATGTCCGGTTTGCTCTTCGGATAGAGGGATGTCCTCTGTTTTTTTCCGGATCTCCGCCCAACAGCACACCAAAATTACATATACAGTGACAATAACTTAATTGCTGTAAATTGCTGCTTTAATTCAGTATTCGACCAAACGTCCTTGTTTGTAGAAAGTAAATGCAGTCACGGACGCGTAAGGACCTCATACACTTTGAAATGCAAATTTACTCATAAATGAACATTGGGACATTGATCCACAAACATCAACTTGAACTCCTTCACAATGCGAGATTTTGTCGTTTCAGTTGTTGTTAAATATTTTCATATTTTTTTTATTGTTATACTGGCACATTTTCCGTTTAATTGTTATAAAAAAATTCACATACAAAATTGATTCAACACAGTTCAAAAATACGAATCAACGAAAAAAGTAATAAAAAATTGATTCAACACAGTTCCAAAATACGAATCAATGAAAAAGTAATTAAAAAAAATAAAAAATAATAATTGTCAAAAGTGTTATGTGTAAAAAGTATAATTTCTGAAAAGTGTAATTTGTATAATGCATGATTTCCGAAACGTATAATCAGTGACTACTACTACTACTACTACTACTACTTCTTCTACTACTACTACTACTACTACTACTACTACTACTTTTTCTTCTACTACTACTACTACTACTACTACTACTACTACTACTACTACCACTACTACTACTACCACTACTACTATACTACTACTACTACTACTACTACTGTTACTACTACTACTACTACCACTACCACTACTACTACTACTACTACTACTACTACTACTACTACTACTACTATCACTATTTTTCAATCTTACAACTGACGCATACTTTACAATTCAGATATTCATTTTAAGGAATAGAAGGTATTAGTTGTTCGAAAATACCGTATGTATTGAAATACAACACGCCATTTATTCTTTGTATATGTTAATTAAGTGAATAACAAATTGTGAGTCAAAGGCTGATATTTGCCTAGGTAGATTATTTAGGTCCTTATTTTTATCACAAAATATTTTTTTAAATCATCGTAGAACGAAAGTAAGGCGCCTTATCCCTGCGTGGGGTTACAGTGATTATACATACTTCAATATAAAAATGAGTCACCTAATTTTCTCTGAAACTACATGACCCCGTGGTTTTACAAGCTGAGCTGTTTATTTTCTGCCAATCGAAGGTTCTGATATTATTTTTAAAATTTAAATCACATCTTTCTTGTGAAATTTGACAATGTTCATATTAATACACTTCGAAACAACCTGCATGTGCATAGTGGTCATTGTTCAGGTTACAACGACAAGTGCGTGGGACCGGAGCGCTCGGCAAAAGTGGGACAAAGTATGTCGCCTGAATTTGATATCTTCCCGAGAGTTTTGTCGCGTTTGGGCTGATTTGGGCGATTACTTCTAAAAAAGACCAACACTTGTGTGTTTGTGTTTAATCCGAAATATATCTTGACCATTAGACACTTGACAGCAAATTGTTGGTGGTCTCTTTATTTTCTTTATATTTTGAACTCATCGCAACCACTCGAACCCAACATTCTGTAAACCCGCCTCATCCTGCAAATGCGCTAATTTTAGAATTATGACATACACGCAACTATGTTTTTGTAAATGTATACATAAATATTAATCACACATTGATTCGTTTTACTCGCTCTGTTTTGAAAATGTACTTACTGTTGTTAATATCTTGTTTTTGTGATTATCAGGATTTAACTGACCCTGAAGCAAAACGGGTTTGATTCACAACAAGTGTTTGGATTGTAGTGAATTGCATAACCAGGTCAGCCAAGTTTTATTCACTGTTCAGCATCCCCATGACGTTTTATAAACTCGCATGTAAGAATTCAAAAGTCGTTAATATACTGTTATTAAACAGTTATTACCATGTATACTTCTAATAGTTGTACATTTTTACCATATTTATTTCGAACAGTAGGGTTGTGTAACCCATAACTCTTTGTAAGACCCGTCCCTTCTTGCTTTGGTGATTTTTTTTCTATATGTCATCACTCTTCTGAACAATTGAACAATACTGGGGCTTTTGGTGGTTTAATTTTAATTTGAATAATTGATATGAAATCAACATTTAACTTATATGTAATATAATTATCTGTTGAAATGTATATAATTACCTCATTGTACACAAAAACGAATATAATGATGAAACGATACACCAATGCTTTTGTTGTTTTTAAAAAAGGAAAACAAACGAACAGAAACGACGTGTTATGCAAAAAGATTAAATAGAGGATATTTGTTCATGTCAGTGTTAGATCGTTTGTTATTTCACGAGAGATCATATAAGATATATTTTCACGAATGGCGCAGTGAAAATAAGTGAAAATATTATTGTTCTATGATAACGAGTGAAATTACAAACGATCTTGCACTTACATGAACAGATTTTATGTTTCTTTTATGCCCCTTTTTTAAAGAAAATAATCAACAGCTGTTTCTCTTTCGCTGAAAAGTAACCTTTCTCCCGTGGCATGCATCAATACATTTCAAAACACAAAATGACGTCATAAGTGTGACGAAATGACTTTGAAGCATGTGAAGAAAATTATGAATTAATTACTATTTTATAACATGCGATACAAAGTTAGACTCCAATGTACAAACACGTATACTGTACCTATACTGACTTTATCTTTATTAAATTATATGTTTATTTATCATGATTATCGATTATTGTCCGATACAGTATACTTGCAATTTGACATGTGGCCCTTAATTAACACCACGGAAAGGGACATTATACTTTTAAGGAAAATGACAGAAGTACATTTCCGTTGTGTTCGACCCTTTCCGTATCTTTTTATTGTTTAACCAGAAAAACCTTCGCACATTCATCAATAAATCATGAAGTTGGTGAAAATGTTCAGTATGAACATAATTTAAAATGATTTTTTTTCTATTTTAATATTCGTTACATTTTTGTAATAGTTTATTATAAAACCCAATCGGGAATCCTCGGACAATTCGCCATACCGGCGATGTGTAGCCCACTGTCCGAAGTGTTCAGATTGTTATAAAACCCATACGTTCAATAAAAGCTCTTTCCGCGGATATGAGCGTTTTTCGTTTTTCAGTCATAACCCTAACATAAATGAAGGGAGCAAATTTTGCCTCTAATTGTGTAGATCTACATTTATGATAATATTCGGCAACTGATATTGTTAGGCACAGTTATTTTCAATGATTTGTTTTCAATAAAATTTTTGATTAATCGCAACTAGACATAGCAACGACGCTGTTACTGACTTGGAGAGGGTCCATACAATAACCGAAAAGCACCGAAAAGCACCGAAAAGCACTCAATTTCTCTATATGTATATGCAATATATCGTTTTAAGTGTATGTTAACGAGTTTAATTAGTAATAAATGGTTATATGATTGTATGTTTATACTACATTGTGCCCAAAATGGTAAATATCGGCAATTACCGACCGAAAAGCACTTCATGTGGAAACCGAAAAGCACTCAATTTCTCGCTATATATATGAATATTTGCGTTTCTATTGTGTGTAAACGGATTGAATTAGTTATAAATGGTTATATTTCATGCATATTTATACTACCTTGTGTTTATTATGAGGTATTAAGCCCCAAAATTGGATAAATATCGGCAATATACCAACCGAAAAGCACTTCATGTGAAGACCGAAAAGCACTCAATTTCTCGCTAAATATATGAATATTTGCGTTTCTATTGTGTGTAAACGGTTTAAATTAGTTATAAATGGTTGTATTTCATGCATATTTATACTACCTTGTGTTTATTATGAGGTATTAAGCCCCAAAATTGGATAAATATCGGCAATATACCGACCGAAAAGCACTTCATGTGAAGACCGAAAAGCACTCAATTTCTCGCTATATATATAAATATTTGCGTTTGTATTGTGTGTAAACGGTTTAAATTAGTTATAAATGGTTATATTTCATGCATATTTATACTACCTTGTGTTTATTATGAGGTATTAATGCCCGAAATTGGATAAATATCGGCAATATACCGACCGAAAAGCACTTCATGTGAAGACCGAAAAGCACTCAATTTCTCGCTATATATATAATATTTGCGTTTCTATTAGGTGTAAACGGATTGAATTAGTTATAAATGGTTATATTTCATGCATATTTATACTACCTTGGGTTTATAACGAGGTATAAATGCCCGAAATTTTATAAATTTCGGCAATATACCGACCGAAAAGCACTTCATGTGAAGACCGAAAAGCACTCAATTTCTCGCTATATATATATAATATTTGCGTTCCTATTGTGTGTAAACGGTTTAAATTAGTTATAAATGGTTATATTGCATGCATATTTATACTACCTTGTGTTTATTATGAGGTATTAATGCCCAAAATTGGTTAAATATCGGCAATATACCGACCGAAAAGCACTCCCGCGACAGCACAGAATCACCGAAAAGCACTCAATTTCTCTATATATAAACGAAACTAAGCTATAAGTGCCGTTTATAATGGATTGAAAAGATGTACATATTTATTTAGTCAATAATGACTTCGTTAAATATTGATTTAAGTTTAAAGATAAAGCACAAGCATTCAATTTCTCTCTATATTTAATATAATCAATGATGACTTCGTTAGATATTGATTTAAGTTTGAAAATAAAGCACTATATATATATATGAGGCGCGTTCTGAGAAAAGTGGGCTTAATGCATGTGCTTAAAGTGTCGTCACTGATTAGCCTGTGCAGTCCGACACTTTTCGCCCAGACGTGATTTTCGGTGAGGAGTGACTTCCTTGAAACTAAAAATACCATAAAAGCGGAAATAGGGCTAATCTGGGATGGCATTTTACGAACATGCATTAAGCTCCTTTTTCTTCCCAGAACACGACTCATATATACATGAGGTAGTTTGCCAACATAATGAATATGTTGCCCAGCTCTTGCCACGTGGAGGCCACCTCTTGTAAGAGCCAAATTTTGAAAAAAAAGGCCGAAATATTCCCGAAAATTTATACAAGAAATAAAAAAAAAACGGAAATAGTCCCATTTGTTTAAACAAGAAATTAAATATTTGCAGCTGTTTGTAATGAAATAAAACTGCACAGCTTAAGATAAGCTTGTCTGTCAATGATTATGTTACCCTCAAGTTCAAATCAGATTATGATTATAGAAAGTAATGATATGTAAAAAAAAAAATCCAGGACATACACCGGCATATGGGACGCAATGTGTATATAAATATATGGTACATACTAACTAATAAGTGGTACATAATATAAAAAACATAGAATAAAAATTGATAAACTATACATACAACTATGTTACATATACACATGCAAAGAAGGTAGTAAAGTTAGAATAAAAGATAGATTAAACAAAATAAACAAAGATACAACTATGTTACATAGACATATGCAAAGAAGGTACAAAAGTTATAAAATTCAAGATCATGATTATAATAAAAAATGTGAACAATGATCAAAAACCAGGTATGATTATCATTAAGATTTGTAAAGAAATCTATACGACGGGGCATTTTAATCGTGTTTCATTTATTTTCAGATATAAATATCAACGGAATGCACAGGTAAACTATCAGTGAGTTTTAATTACAACACAACTGATCGAAGGTGTTAATACTGTTATCTTATCAGCGGGGTGTTAATTAAATAGCATCCGATTGAAGGTGCGATAGTCTTAATACACGCAGCGCGCAATCTGATTACCCGCTGCGCACACGCGTCAATATGATAGAAATGGGGTACCGATAGAAATGCTTTTGCTTCATGTATCATACCTGGTTTTGTCAAGTGAATAAACATTCATAACATAAAGAATTACAACTATACATAATAAATAGTACATATATACAAGTATATGAATGCTTTATCAATGTAACACTTCTTATTTCTATGTACAACTGCTTTTATTTAAAATGATATTTTTTATTGTTTTCTTTTTCTATTTTTTTTGGAATTACGAGAATATAATATATTCAAATTGTATATATACAGATGTTGTTGATAAGTTCCTCGCCGATGTTTACATTTGACAATCACGACAGCTATAATAGCTAGCAATGCTTTGTATTTTATTTTCTATGTCAATTCTTTATTGTCAGTTGAATTTAGTTCAGCTAATATGTACATGTCTGGTTTCGATTTTGTGAGGGCTATACTGTAGCCTGATGATCACAATGTGATATCGTAATTCTCACAGAAATCTATTCCAGAAATTTGGTAGTCAGGAAATGAGTCATACATTGTTTTGAATTTTATTTTCGGCATGATCACTACGTGAAATCTTACTTGTCTTTTGAATTTATGTCAGTCTGTATATCAGTCATACTTTGTTTGTTTTTTTTCACAGTCACCGTGCGAGTGTTAATTTTTCTTTTCTGCTGACCTGGTTTTTTACCATGGGTGCGTGGTGCAACTATGGTTGACTGTCCGTTGGTTGAGGTCAAGAAACCTGGTTTTTGAATGGGGTGGCGCCTGAATCTATTAGACAGTTTCTGTCTCTGCTGGTCAGTCATGGTAACATATTGGGTTTTTGTAACTTGGAATTGCTTATGTGTTTCTGACAAACGAAACTCGCCGGAACCAATTAAGGCAGCCCGCAGTTCGTGATATTGACCTTTAACTAGTGTGTAGAAAGTGTCGACCAATTCTGTCAAGGGCTTGGATTTCCAATCAATGGCCTGCTTAAGGATGTGGTTAATGGATTCGCAATTATTGTTTGTCCAGTGGCTGTCAACTTTATCGTCTAACGACGGATCACTAACCTTTGTCTTAAGTTGAGGTCTTAGTCGGGATTGGAAATATCGCACAAAGTTTTGTGATATTTCCGCGCACTGACTTTCTAACTGATCACATTTTTCTTCAAAACAGATTCTGTCGTCACTGTCAAGAATGCCCCCATCACCAAATATTTTATCTAGTATGTCGGACCGTTGTTTTAGGGTAACTGCGTCATCAATGAGCTTTTGTTTTGCGTTTTGTCTGAGATGTCGTGTACAAAGCACATGGGTTGCCTCATGGAACGCGGTTTCAACTGCTTTTACAAGAGCGCGTTCGTCGTCACTGCCAATGACTAGGGAGTCATAAGAGATGAGCCGCATAATTTCATTTTCAGTGTATTAAAGAAGTGGCAGTACGACTCAAAGTCACTATTATCATGAATATAGATTGGACCTATGAATATTGGATGACCTTTCAACAGTTTCCGAGTGGTCATAATCGGAGTCGTCACCATCAATTACCACAAAAGTTGCATTAGCAGGAATTGAACATGTTTCTACCTTTGTAACTTTAATATCATCACTTAGTGGCGAAACATCATTTACTAAAATTTTGTTTGCAGGAATCAATGGCACAAAATGGTTAGGTTCTAGTCTGATTATCTCCGAGCGAGACATTTGAGACCACATTATTGTTATATCAGGTGACATGTCTTTACATCCCCTACCCACAACACGCCGTGTTAAGACTTCGGACGTATAGTCCGAGAATGGCTGAGGCGGATAGTACGACTTAATGCATTTTTTGATTACTGCGCTTACCACAAAGATTAGCTCGACGACTGACCAAGTGTATAGACCTATAACATCATGCAACAAATTTGAATATTCCGCCTTAAGTATTCTGTCATCGGCGAGGAACTGATCAGATTTGTAGTAACTTTCGTTTTCAATAAGTTCAAGAGCAGATAACAATCTCAACAAAATATGTTGCTCTTCACTACCATTCAAACATTTTGAAATAGATCTAAACAGACAGTTGCCGTCACCGATTGTTTGTATAGGTGTGTAATGCCCTATCATTGCAGGATGAAATTTGTGCAGAATATTGATCGCCATCTTGTCCGCGTCTGAAGACGGGAACGTAACATCAGTCTGCTGTAATCCCACATTATACGCATCTAATAGTTTCCTTTCGGACTTAGCAGCATTTATCAATGCATTTTTCTTTTTTGACTGTAATGCGGCCCGAAGTCTGTAAAAAGAGGGTGTCCCGAAGAGTTGACTAAATTTCTACAGCTAACATTTAATCAAGCGCGTAAACTTCTCAAAAAACGATATTTCCCTATTTCCGTTCACATTTTAAAAATGTATGTATTAATGGCTTACTAACGCTCGATTGGTCACTGTCGGCTCGGGTACTACCTACATGTACCCGGTCGATATTAGACTGTACCCCAGTTGTATTTCCCGCCCAAAATCCGATGTCGTAAAACGCGCTAACGATTATCTTAAACAAACTTCTGTTAAGAAAAGCTGCATCAACATGAGTATGAGTTACTTAAGAGTACCCGGGGTACATATAAGTTTTACCCGAGCCGACAATGACCAATCGAGCGTTACTAACAGTAAAATACCCAACAGCGGTATAATGTTATAGATTTATTTTTGCATTAACATTAATTCAAAACATTTTTAGTTCAAAATGTTATTCACGTTAAATAAATACATCAGTTCTTCTGTTCATTTGCATCAAATTAAAGGTTAAAGTCCGATTGTTTTTAAAAAACTGCTATTTTATGAATATATCAAGCATGTACACTTAACAATAATGATGTTTTAAAATTTTGTGACGTGCGCGGGCAATTGAACGTTGAGATAAGCAATGTTGCGAATTAAATTACACATAATTAAAAACTTATTTATTGTAGGATACCGATTACACGGAGCTTGATTACGCTGCGAACTAGAACTCTGCCGCAATGTATCTCCAATGAAAGATGTAACATTAATTCAAGCACGTATACTTAACAAAAAAAAAAAGATATTTCTTTATTTCCGTTATCAGTTTAAAAATGGTGGTATTAAGGTGTTACTAAACAGTAAAATACCCAACAGCGATCGGGATTAATGCACTTGGCCGCTAGACGAAAAATTTTATACAACTATTCTGGGCAAATTTCACTTTCAATAAATACATCAGTTATTTTTATCAACCAAATTCCTGTTGTGTGCTACTGTTTCTTATCAGAATTATATATATTACAATACACCATCAGACCCGAATGAATACACCATTTATCCCAAGCAGGTAAATAACAATTACTATAATAAAACAGTGGAAGTCTACACGGTGTATTAGCAACCTGCTGTGGTGATCTTATCAGTTCAATACACAGGAACATGGCTACTGTATTGGAAACATCGGATTTACAGCCAAAATAACTTTCATTTATTGCTGAAGTGGTGTGCACTAACAATTGATCCACCTCACCGTTGCACTTTTTTTAATACATTAATTAATTTACTGAGTCGGCGCTGCGCTAATAAAGTGTGATGGTGGAAATTAAGAAATAAGATATATTTTCGCATGAAAACTGAATACACATGATACATGGATAAAATATATATAAGACACATTTGAATCTTTCATTTCTCCAAAAATTAGCACGTAGTCACATATATATAAGATAGATTAAATACCATAAAATAACATGTGAATTTAAAGAAATACATTTATTACTGGCACTAGCTATTCTAAAAGTCGGCCGTCAACATAAGTTCAAAGAAGGAACCACAATTAAATACGATCCATTTTCGAATGATACTGATTGTATAGCAAGTAGTCACATATTAATTCTAGCTTGCATTAGTTAAAATAATTTTGTTAATTAAGTTCAAATTAATCTGTTCTTTAGAGATTAAAAGGGTTTAAAGACGGCGCTAATAAAGTGTGATTGTGCCCGTGCCTTTGAACGTTGAGTTAAGCGAGAGGTGCGAATGCAATTACACATAATTAAAAACAGATACTATTGTGCCAGCACGTTGAGTGAATACTTTATAAGCGAGAGGTGTGAATTAAATCTTACAAACTGATATTATTATGTCAGCTTGAATTGTGCTGACATCTTTAACTCAACAGTATCAACTAATATAAATAAGAACAACACAATCTAACTGGCAGAATATTTTTCTACAATGGCTAAAGTAGTATTGTTCGGCGATAATTACATCAAACGTCTATGTTGCTTTTGCGACGAGAGAAAAGGGCTACACGTGCCTTATAATGTAAAATGGTACGGCCAAGGCGGTTTGAGAACAGACAGAATGAACACAGATCTGTACGGCAAGATGTTAAAGGAAAAAGGGGACATCGTCATCGTAGCTGTCGGCGGTAATGACATTACCCCTACATCACAACCGAAAGAGATAGTGAGAAGAATCACCGAAATCGTGAATGACATATCACGAAATGGATGTGAGCACGTGTACATCACAGAAATACTGACACGTGGAAATTTCTCAAAATGTCCGGGCTTGCAGAAAATAGTCTTCGACAGACAGAGAATCAAAATAAACAAGTGCTTAGCCAAAACATTTAAGAACAATTTACTAAAATTTCCTGATATTAAATTCCCTGCCGACTATGCCAAAGATCTGGTTCATTTGGAGAGCCGTACCCCGGGAAACAACGGCATGCGCAAGTATCAGTGTCGACTACAAAGACTCATATGTAGTGTCAAACGCTAAGTTCCATTACAATAATGTTTATGTAATATTGGTGATATGTATTATTCTAATTTTTATTATAACATGTAATAAATCTTGGATCTAAGCATTGTATTATTTCATTTTTTTGTTTTTTGAAAACAGTAATAGGAATCTACAACTTATCGTTCTAATGCACTTACGTTGTCAGCGACCCTTCTGCATCATAATCCGTTCCTCTGAATGCACAACATTTACACAAATAATTCAAATTTCTGTCTGACCAAGATTTATATTCTTCAGTATTTAAATTAGTACACTGGCGATGAAGCCAATTTTTGCAATTACTACACTGAATAGTATCCTCATTGCACTCTAACGTGCATTCAATGCACGGAAATTCAGACATTTTGTAAGCTATCCTGACCGAAAAACACAATTTACAATATCAAGTGGTGAAGACATGTTAAAATATGGGTATATATATACATTTCGTACACGGGTCTGGCCCCATACTCAGGCGCCGACCAGATGTGAACGCGTTGACATGTTGTTTTTGCTGCAATAATTGGGGGAACTTGTGTGTTATACGCTGACACTTGGTTCTTCCTGCATTTCTGCGAGAAAAGGGGGTCATAACCCGGCAACCATGTGCGTTTTTGGGGTCCCATATTGACACGTTGTTTTTATTGCATTAATTGGGGGAGGATTGTCATACGAGAAGCATTGCTGACACGTTTTTTTGCAATATTAATTCAGGTAGGTAAGGGAGGGGAAATATACGTGACACGTTGACACGTTGTTTTTTCTGCACTCATTTGGGGAGCTATTGAATTTCAAGTGTACATGTTGATTTTTTTGTATCTTCAATAATCCATTGTAATTGATTTAACGCACACGCCCCTTTTTAAATTTGTGTTTGAGCTGTTAATTAATAGTCATAATAAAATGCGTGTTAAGTTACCAGCGTACACTAGATACTCGCGCAATGAATGGTTTTAATGGAACGATTAAAATCGCTATTATTAATACAAAGCACGTTAACTAAAAGTCATGCTGCAATTTCTATTCAAGAGTTTCACGTCAATTAGAAATACTTAAAACATATACATCAATTTACGTATAAGATGATAAACACCATGAAATGCTTTTCGGTTGGTACATTGCCGATATATTTATAACTTGCTACCTGTTTTTTATAAAAAATATATATTATATTCGATTTTTAACATGAATGTCTCAGTCCTCTAAACCGAAAAGATCCGTAACATAAAATAGTGTCTTTGTGTCGTATGAACGAATCTGCACTAAAACTAAGATTAGATTCACATCGTACATCGAATAAATAATTAAGCACATGTATATCTGTCCCTTATGTAAGCTAGATATTGAAAATGAATCTCATGTTTTGTTTCACTGTGATGCCTACAACTGTGTTAGGATTGACCTTATCTCTAAAGCTAATGAGATAAACAGATCTTTTAACTCGCTCTGTGATAATGATAAACTAGTGTTTGTACTTTCAAATGAAAACATGGTAAAAATCAGTGCCAAGACCTGTCATATGATCTTAACTACACGAACACAACTCTTGTATAAATAGCATTTTAAGCCTTCTCTTAACTTTTAGCAAGACCTATGTTTTATCAGATTTTAGTGATGCTCACATATAAATTTGTAAATTATCTGTTGATGAGTTCAATTAAAAAAAATCCTATATATAATGTGTGTGTGTATATATATATATATATATATATGTCTGTATATGTATATATATATATATATATATATATATATATATATATATATATATATATATATATATATATATATATATATATATATATATATATATATATATATATATATATATATATATATATATATATATATATATATAATATGTAATCTCTCATGCTGTTTTAAATTTGTCAACTGGAGCTCATAACCTTAGTATCTGGGTGTCTAGTTGATTTTATAGTGTATATATATGTGTATATATATATATATATATATATATATATATATATATATATATATATGTGTGTATATAAATGTTATCTCTCATGCTGTTTAGAAACTACATGTATTTTAATCTGTCAACTGGAGCTCATAACCTATCTGGTTGTTAAGTTGATTTTATTTTATGCTATGCTTATGTTTTTTTTTTAGTTAATTTTTATTATTTTTCTATTTCTCTATGTATAAAGTATTAAATACCTATGTTTTAGATAGAGAGCTGTCTCTTATAACTCTGTACTGAGTGGCAATACACTTGTAATCTATGAATAACTTGTATGTGTATATAGCTGTCAAATATGTGTATTGAAGAGACGTTAATAAACTATTAAAACTGTAAATCAACAAAACTGTACATTAATTCACACGAGCCGCACTGTTCGGACATGAATGAAAGGCGCCGATCATAACACAACTTCTCATCATTATCTGGAATATAATTAATTGAAGGTGCGAAAATCTATTTCCAAACTGCTTTGTGCTGATTAAAGAAGCGTACCGGCCGTTCGTTCACAAGTTGTTAATGATGACTTCAGACATTAAAATTAAGTTTCAATATGAACAGGCTTTGACTAAATAAATATGTACATCTTTTCAATCCATTAAAATCGGCCCTTATAGTTAACTTGCATGTATATATAGAGAACTTGAGTGCTTTTCGGTGATTCTCTGCTGTCGCGGGAGTGCTTTTCGGTCGGTATATTGCCGATATGTAACCAATTTTGGGCATTAATACCTCATAATAAACACAAGGTAGTATAAATATGCATGCAATATACCATTTATAACTAATTTAAACCGTTTACACATAATAGGAACGCAAATATTATATATATATATATAGCGAGAAATTGAGTGCTTTTCGGTCTTCACATGAAGTGCTTTTCGGTCGGTATATTGCCGATATTTATCCAATTGCGGGCATTAATACCTCGTTATAAACACAAGGTAGTATAAATATGCATGAAATATAACCATTTTTAACTAATTCAATCCGTTTACACCCAATAGAAACGCAAATATTCACATATATAGCGAGAAATTGAGTGCTTTTCGGTCTTCACATGAAGTGCTTTTCGGTCGGTATATTGCCGATATTTATCCAATTTCGGGCATTAATACCTCGTTATAAACACAATGTAGTATAAATATGCATGCAATATACCATTTATAACTAATTTAAACCGTTTACACATAATAGGAACGCAAATATTATATATATATATATAGCGAGAAATTGAGTGCTTTTCGGTCTTCACATTAAGTGCTTTTCGGTCGGTATATTGCCGATATTTATCCAATTTCGGGCATTAATACCTCGTTATAAACCCAAGGTAGTATAAATGTGCATGAAATATAACCATTTATAACTAATTCAATCCGTTTACACCCAATAGAAACGCAAATATTCATATATATAGCGAGAAATTGAGTGCTTTTCGGTCTTCACATGAAGTGCTTTTCGGTCGGTATATTGCCGATATTTATCCAATTTTGGGGCTTAATACCTCATAATAAACCCAAGGTAGTATAAATATGCATGAAATATAACCATTTATAAATAATTTAATCCGTTTACACACAATAGAAACGCAAATATTCATATATATAGCGAGAAATTGAGTGCTTTTCGGTTTCCACATGAAGTGCTTTTCGGTCGGTAATTGCCGATATTTACCATTTTGGGCACAATGTAGTATAAACATACAATCATATAACCATTTATTACTAATTAAACTCGTTAACATACACTAAAAACGATATATTGTATATATATAGAGAGAAATTGAGTGCTTTTCGGTGCTTTTCGGTTATTGTATGGACCGACTTGGAGAAAGGACTTTGTTAAAAAATAACATTTTGGTTCCAAATGCGGAGGAACGAATTGTTAAAAACGCTATTTTCACGACTACATAAAACATTGACACAGTAAACATCGCGGGAATATTTCGTTTGTTTATTTCCGAGGAACACACACACAACTCCATTCTGCGTGGAATGCTCGGTAAGGCCTTCAAATAATTAATTGATATTGTTTGTTTACGATATATTTCCTAATAGGCCATTACCTTTTACCACAGCACGACACTATGATAATTCGTGCCACTACCAGTTCGTGCCTCTGATATTTGTGTAGGGAGGCATTGGACGTTTCGTCCCACTGATATTATATAGACTGATAGGTGTGTATAATACCGTATTAATTATTAATATGATAATAGGTGCTACCTAATTTACGGGCAAAAGCTTTTTTGATAACCATGTATATAAAATAAATATATGGACATTATTGTGTTCAAAATATTATAGTTGTTTCAATAATAAAGTAGTGCATCCAAATACAGTCAATCTTGTGCTTGCGACCACTCGAATTAAGCGACTTTTGTCTTATGCGACCACTTTAAATCCCGCCCGAGCGTTTTAACTATATTTTCATTTTGTATTAAGCGACTTTTGTCTTACAGTTCGTTGCCCTGTTCCGACGTTTCACCGGTTCCGATGGAGTCCGAATGTTTTTCCGATAAATAGCGGCGGCCACAAATCGAAAGTGGTTTAGTTTTATTCGCACACGTGCCATTGTTGAACAAGCAGTACATGATCGATGAAATCCAGGGCTCGAATTTAACTTTTTTTTCTACTTGCAAAAAATTGCGAGCAGCTTTAATACCAACTCGCAAAATCAAAAACATTCTCGCAAATTTTTATGGAAACATAAAAAACCCTTGGTTTTTAGTTTAGTTCTATTTAAACAAAATAAAAGTACTTAACATGTATACACATTTTATTTCTGCAACCATACAAAGATATCAGTTCCTTGTACCACAAGGGCCCACATTAGGTTGATTGACCATCTTCATCTATAACAAGTTTTAGTCTTATTTTAAGTTATTTTTTCCACTAATTCACTGTTTTCATAGAAGGATTTAAAATCTGTTTTTTCTAACTAAACGGTTAACTTTGCTTTATCTTTTGTATTATGTATATTTTGTGTTATTTCCGTCTGTGGGAATAAAGTGACAAGTTATTTTTCGCTTCAATGAACATGTGTGAATAGTCGACTGTTTCACTTCCTTTGTACCAATACTAGTACCATCCGCGTGTCTGTATATACCAGTCTACATACAAGGTGCGCGCTTAAGGGTTCTTGGGCGTTCTATAAATTGACCTAAGATTTAGTGATCATGTGTCGAGCAACATTATACCTACTCATTTCTTTTCACTATTTACTTGCAAAAAAATACTAGTGGCTTAAAACTTGACTCGCATTCGGTATTTTTTACTCGCATTTTGCGAGTGTGCGAGTGTTAATTTCGAGCCCTGAAATCTTTATCCTAGGTAACAAAATCCCAACATACTTTATGGCAGGTTTACTTGTTTTTACTTGGTGGAGAATCGGGAAAATGGCGTTTTGAATAATGAGTTTCATGTCAAATTTTTCTTAGGCATGGCAGGTAAAATTTTATAGTGCAGAAGTTATTGCACAGGTACAGACAACATATGTTAAAAATATGATGTTAATCAATATATGTTCTCTGAATGAAATTATAACAAAAATAAATGGATAACTTTTGACCAGTTCCGGTGGATTTGACGTTTAATTGAGTGATGGGTGTCCTTAGGGGCAATTAGCAAATTCCTGCAATTTTACAATTTATGATCAATTTACAACTCTTGTTTTGTTGTATTGTCAGTTGCTCAGACTCCAGTAATATTTCAGTAACCTATCTATGTTCGTCTGTCTGTCTGTCCATATTTTGATATGAAAGAGATTATTAAAATATTTCCAACACATGGCGGTATATATGTTGATATAGACTCCTAGTATGGCCCAAACAATAAATATTAACTGTAAGCAGGCATTAACATCCGATATCACCATGCTTTTTTTAATCATTTTCTGTTTCTCTTTTATTAAATTTATTCTTTTTTTTTCAACAGGAACATGGGAAAATTTAGGCTTTCTAGCAGTGGGTCAGACTGCAGGACTCCATGTAAATGTAAATGCAGTTCCCGGAAGCTCTCTTTCTCTCTCTCTCGATCTATGGCATCAGAGATGATATTAAAGTCATTCTCTGCACAGGTGATGATGTAGTCACATGGAATGACCACACCCACACCTGTTGCTTCTGGGGCTTGCCAGGGTGCAAAGCTAGGGCAGGGCTCTCCAGTGGCTAAAGCGGTGATTTTACCCTCCAATTCAATGATTTTTCTGAATGCACCAGCTAGTCCTCTTGGCACATGGCCTATGGGCAATCCTGCAATGTCACACAATCTTAAGAAACGACTTTGGTCTGTTACATTCTGTCTCATTTCTGGAGGAAAGTCCTCAATAGGTGGAATCCACACTAATGCTGCATTTTCATCGTGCAAATTTGTATATTCTAAGTCCACATTTAACTCGGTATGCATTGGAGGCCTTATTTTAAATTGGTGATAGCCTTTTATAACGCTGTCTTTAATTTTGTAACTAAACATGGTGCCAGTTCCCCAATAGTTGTGCAAATATTATTTCTGCAGTATATTAAGACGTTTTGCATTCCCCTAATGTACCTCTTTTAGTGATTTTTAAGGGTTAGTAAAAATAACGGTGAGCCGTCGGAACTGAAAAGAGGCACCGGAACAGGGCAACATAGTGCGATGTAAACATCAATAAATATGAGAAAAAATACTTTGAACTTCATGTAAATCTTTTGTGATAATTTAGGCAAGTAATTGGTCGACATATCCCAGCATAAACATTCTTTATCATTGAATGTTTTGATACAATTTGACCTGTCGATGTCAAAATCCCGTCGGAACAGGGCAACGAACTGTACGCCACCAGCGCCCGCTGATTTTAGTGTTTTTAGATGCCCAAGTCTTGAATTAAGGACAAATCAGTGCCAATTGCTTATCTAAGCAGATAACATGATTATTACAACATTGTTTTGATTTCACACCAGCCATTTTCCTTTGTCTCGATGACCGGTCCTGACCGGTGTAAATGCTGACTGCATTTTCAGTGTTCTCAAGAGGTGTAAAAAATAAACTATTAATCGGTAACATGTAGCGAAATCTGGTCATTAAAAAATGTAACTGTGATTATGCTAACTAGTGTGTGTTAGCAAATTTTCCAATCAGGCGTGTTTATTGAGTTTTCAATCAAGGTGTTTTATTTATTTCCCTATGACCCATATTCGAGTCAGATATATATAAGCTTACATGCAGAAATTGAAATTTAAAAACGGAAAGTATTAACGTTAAATGAGAAAATTTGGGTATCGGAAGTGTCAAACAGTAAAGTTGCACGTAAATTTAATCGCGAATGAGTTTGGAATAGGAAAAACCCATTCTCCGTGCAAACCATTTACTTTGTATTTAGAATTAGAGAGAACAAATACAACTTATTTTAAGTAACAAGTTGTTTTATTCATTTTATTTATATTTAGATTCATTTTATTACAAAAGCTGAAATCGCTGTGTCAAAAGGAGATAATCCTATGGTAATGTAACGACTCGCCCCCTTAACGACTCGCCCCACTTTTTATAACGACTCGCCCCACATGTATAACGACTCGCCCCACATATATTACGACTCGCCCTATCAAAATAAAATGTTATATTATATATGGTAATATAAATGAAATCAATTCATAATATGAATTTAAGGTTCGGCATTGTTTGATAACCATCGTTCAGCGGTTTTTGCCTTATACCTGACCTTATATACGTCTATTGCAGGCATAGTCTGAAAAGTAATAATTTTTATTTTATGATGTTTTTTTTTACATCTTTGTTCAGTGACAATATTATCATAAAGCAAGACTATTGGATATCGGCACATTTGTCTCATGTCATACTTTCCTTTATATTTATAAAAAGAAGCAAAGACTAAGATTATATCGACAATTAAAGATTCCCAGGTTAAATAACTCAAGAATTTAGGGATTATCATTATAAAGGAGACCGATGAATTAACAACATAATTGACAGGTACATTACCGCGGGCGGGTGATGAAAATCAACAATACACGTGTCATAATCGCAAAAGCGTGAATACCTTGCTTCGTGGTAAAGATATTTTCATATATACGGGTATTGAAAGGTAAGAAAAATGAAAAAAAGGTTTTTGCCGAAATTTTTTTTTGCAGAAATTTTACGGACACAATTCATCTGTAAGATAATTTTTTATTTATAACTTTAAAATTACCATTATAATCTTAAATCTACCTATTTATTACCTGTTGATCTGAATACACAACACAGGTTTTAAAAATATGTTTTCATATTATAAAAATGCGTATCAGTCCTTTTGTGTTTTTCACACAAACTTTACTTTAAAATGCTAATCAAATGGCGTTTCTTTTAAATTTTGGTGTGAACAATTAGCGCGGAAAGTTTTCAATGGTTTCAAATAAACATTAAAGGCTAATTAAATGGCGGTTCTTTTAATTTGTAGGTGTGAACAATTATCGCGGAAAATTTGCAATGGTTTCAAATAAACAAGAAACCATTTGTGATAAATCAATTAATTCCACGATTTTTTTAATTACTTTAATGGTTATAACTTTGAGTAATACGTGCCACTGCGGAGTTAAGTATTTAAAGATGTATACATGATTATAGTATACCATTACTTTGCACTCTGTATTTGCAGCGCAGCATTGTATACTAATATATATAAAAGTGTATAAAACTGTTTTTCTCTTGTTATCTATGCTTATATCATAGTCTATGTTTATCAGAGATTGAATAAACTTTGTACTCTGTATTTGCAGCGCAGCATTGTTTACCTAAATGTATATATATATATATATATATATATATATATATATATATATATATATATATATATATATATATATATATATATATATATATATATATGTAACGAATTTATGAACTATATAGGAGTATCATGGATGTTATGGATAATCTGGACTTGGCTGTTTTATGTTGATTTATAACATTTTATGCACACATAAAAAGTTTTATGTTATTGTTCGTCTTTTATTACTTGTGTGTAACCCAAAACGTAAATTGTTTCTATTTTTATTGTCCAATCATATCGGGTTATAGGATCACGTGAGCTCTTTCTACCAATAAAAATCATACTCGTTCTGGAATCCTTACTACGCAGTTGCATCTTTATTATTGTCATAAATTTCGACACCCGCCACCACCCCTTCTCCGCCATATGTTTTTACATGTACAGTTATATTTCTATACGATTGTGTTATTCTATACCATTATTTACTGTATCATCATATTTCTGTTTATATGCATAATATGCTTGTTTTTTCGGGCGTGTTTGTTCCGCCCATTATGTCAGTATAGGAAATAACATAATATATTTTCGTCTATGTTATGGCATTTTACAATAAATGCCCATTTTCGATCAATCATATTGTGTTTGTTCTTTCCTATGACATACGAGTCCGTCCGGTCTAAGATCTTTTCATTATTATAAAGGACAATACATAAATAGGACAATGTGTATTTTAAGGATTGTTAGTACATGGGATTAAATGGATCATTTAGGGCTATAAAGGGACTTGATTGTTAGTGTAAGTTGAGTTGCTTTGAGGTGTTTAAGATCAGTTGTGTTGGATGATAATTAAGGTCTGTTACTTGTGATTTATTGGAAAAACTGTGAATTACGTTGTTATTGTGTCTTTGGGATAATACAGCTAAAACGGGTTGGAGTGTTTATTATTCTTGTGTTTCTACACCTGTCCAGAGAAAACCAAAGAGCGTTATATATATATATATATATATATATGAACAAACTTTGAAACAAATACGTTATACAGTTTATAAATATTTAAGTAAATAATTTCCCCTTTTACTTGTTGGTTCAACTGTTGTGTGAAGAGGCGAAGCTACTGAATACACAGGTGCGGTTAGTGAGAGAGGGAAAGTTGAGGAGACATCAAAATAAACAGACACTTCAGGTACAGGGGAAGCTCTGGGGAGTGTGGAAAAGATACAACGAGCGTTCCATTTCAACTAGTCAGCTGCTGGACTTGTGTTCAGCCATGTACGGACCTGTGTAAATTATTGTTGTTTGTGTAAACAGTGTTTAAATTTGTTATGAATAAAACGTTTGAATAAAATCATTTTCATAAATTCAATGTTGATAATACTAAGATAATACTATATTGATTACTGATGTATTACTGTCTTTTTGTAAACTTTTCTTATTAATTCAATGTATTGATATTATTATACACACTGCGTAACTTTCTATTTTTATAAGTTGTTGTTGTTGTTGTATATAAGTACATAAGTATCTAATAAACCATCAACACAAAAAAAGTTTTTCTTATATATTTCTCTTTCTATTCATCTGTACTGTTTACATTTAACATAGATGCTAAAAATGTAACAATAAAAATGATGGGGCGAGTCGTTATATATTATATACGCAAAAATATAGTTATGTTACTGTGGTAACGCATAAAATTAATTGCAAGAGTTGATAAAATTCCAGGTGTAGAAATCTTGAACATATCATGCAGGATGCGACACAGTATTCCAGTTTCTGTTGAAAGTTCCTGAAAAAGGTGAAAGTTAAAGTAAAGCATTTTAACAAATTTCATCAAACTTCTAATTTGCCAAATCTTAAGATATTTTTTCAATACCCCACCAGTTTTTACCGACTTAAAACACAATAAAATCGAAATTAAATAAAAATCCTACCATATAAGTAATGATGGGGCGAGTCGTTATCTATGTGGGGCGAGTCGTTATACATGTGGGGCGAGTCGTTATAAAAATGGGGCGAGTCGTTATAAAATGTGGGGCGAGTCGTTATGGGGCGAGTCGTTAGTAAACCAATCCTATATCTGGATTTAAAATCAAAGGTCCGCATAATCATCCCAAATGGTCTTTTTTTTAATTTTAAGACCATTTTATTAAGAGACCACTTTTGGTTACTCCCTTTAGTGGTCTCTAAATACAAGATTGGCTGTAATTCAATCTTCAAACGAGTAACATGTTCCTAGCTTTGAGTCTGAGATCTACCATCTTATAATTTTGTGTGTTGTTTAGCGGCAGGAATTTAAAGCTGGTTCGATGGCTGCGGTAAAGTGGATATGGTGTCTGCTAAGTCACTTGGAGGTCTCTGTATTGATCCCTTAAGTGGGAGCGTTCTTTAGATCACCCCAAAGACACTAAGTACTGGTCCTACCCAGGAAACAGTATGTTTAAAAAAATGTCTCAATTAAACTTAAGCTTGCTAAAGCAGTTGATTTAAGCATACACTGATTTAACATAATCCAAATAATGTGATGTGTCAAATCAATTTTGATTGACAGAAAGTTTTTTATTATCAATGTATAAGTATGTGGAACAGAAAGACAGCATACTTGTTTTGCAATTAAAATAGTGCATTAATACAGGTATCTTGCAGGGCCCTAATTTTCTTTTGCAAAATATTGTCGAAAAGTTTAAATTTTGTCGTCATTAAAAAAACTAGCCATTTTGTAGCAATTCATAAATCACAGTCAAAACTGCATATACTAAGTTTGTAGCTGTATAGTTACAATTTGAATGCAAATAAACATAATGTTATATCATCCATATTTTTTTATTTAAACATTCAAATAACACATACAATAAATCATAGATTATCAATAATCATATGAGCTTATTTATTCGTCAGTCATTGTCTTTCTTGGCTTAATCGCTAGCAGAAGCATGTAAATGATGTTAGTATATATATATATTCGGTACATTATATATATAAAAAGGTATGTAGTATTGTGTGGAGATACAAAACACTTTACATCATTTATTTGCACATAAAATAATAGTTACACAATAAGTAATACTAAAACACTGTCATCAACTTACAAGAATATTTACGTTTATGAAATTACAAAGTGATGTTATCTTTTGAAAAACTGTGGAATCAATGAAGTAACATTTTATTACCTTAGACAAAATTAACAATACTGGTTTTTAACTAGCGCACAAACATTTATCATGGAACAACAAAAACTTCATAAACAAATTAATTTTACCTGAATTGTGGCCTACGTACATTGTCCTTTGCATGCAACCTAAAAAACACGTCGATGTTTCAACACACTACTTGCTGACATTTTCATTTTTAAATCTTGAACAGTGAAATTTTTAATATTGTTATCGACTTTAGGTGACATCACACTTAGTTCTTGTAACGACCAACGAAGCTCACTATATGTAAATATTCTTGGCTTGAGTTCTACATCACGAAATGAGGCTAATAAAATATTTCACGATATAATGTTTTTAGTTCACATTTTTATTGATAATACAAGCACACTACAAGAGTGCCAGAGCGTTGTACTTTAAGGCGGTGTTCTCATATTAAGTTATTACTACCGCATTTTTAGCAAGCGTGTATTTTATATCATCTAAGTATTGTTGTTTCCTATTATGATATACTCTTTGGCGAAAATACTTTTGTTTTCAATTTTGACCGTTAAGCATGTAAATGTATAAAGCTTTAATCAAGCCGTCGTTCAGCAGTGGAATAGTTACCTCGCTTTAATGCATTCCATTCAAAGCCGCCAGGTATCAAGGTCAGTTTGCGGTTAGTACCAGAAATGGTATGAAAACACTATCACTATTAATGATCTCATTGGTATAAAGCTTTTAATCTGCCTCAACACCTAGCTACCATTATCAACGCCGTATATATATATTTAAAAAGATAATTGTTGTTTGTAATTCCATTGTTTATTTGTATTGTATATAAAACATGATATACTTTGCATATAAAATAGTATTTTAAAAATATACAAAAAAGAGTATTTATGTTTAATATTTTCCCGATATAAGGTATGGTACATATAATCTAAAAAGACTGTGGTAAGTGTGAGTAAAATATGTTTACAATATTGTCAATATTTTTTATCACATTGTGTATGTCTATAATTAACCGTTATATATTTTGCATATAACATATTAGTTTTAAAGTACATGAAAGAGTATATCTGTTTAATTTTCCGACATTTGTTATGGTAATGACAATGACAATAGGTTCATTTGTACTTAAAGGCCTCCGGCGCAAAATACAAACATATATGCAGTAATCATAACTAGTGACATTGTTTACAACACAAAGAATAGTGAGACTTGTAAAGATTAAGTAAAACAAAGAAAAACGAAACAAACAAAAGAAACATGCATAACGATATACACATGTGTATACAACATATAAGTGTAAGTCAAATGTATGTGAACAAATATCGCCGGCGGATGTTATCAAATGCTTGAGTAGAACATTAAAGAATGGAATAGTTTCGCATGAAATATACACAATGTGCGAGTTTTACTTCAGTTACAGTACAGTACACTCCACGCGTTTTCCCCAAAAAACGCGCTCCCTCCGCGGGTTTTTTTCTGCTAGGGAGTGTTCACGCAGCGTTGAGAGAGCGAGGTGAACTTGCTAAAACGCTCGGCGTTACGCCGCGTTCGCTAATTCCCGCGGCGTGTATTACTTTAGCCTAGTCGGTAAATGCAGACAATTTCCGTTCTTATCAGTGACCGCCGCGCAACGCCGCGTTAGCAGCGTGCTACTGGGCATGCCAAAAAATAAAAACATTGTTATAATAAATTGTTTAAATACTGTAGTACATGTATAAAAAAAGATAATTGTATAGAAAATTAATATGTATAAAAATTATGTTTTTTAATTCACAGGTACGTCTACAATATGAATGAATATAAGACATTTGACAAATTAATATTTAAATCATAACACATATAAGACAATAATAAATGTTCCGTAAAATTTCCAAATGAGAATAATAATTAGTAATCCGAAACACACTACGATTTTTAAAGTTAACACGACGTTTACAAATGCTTCCAATATACAGTCATCATGTATATTTCCCGACAAAAGCGCGTGAATATTATGCTGCAATGTACAAGGTATACTCCTGCAAAGCGTGTGTGTGTTGATTTTTTTATACAAACTTTATAGCGCAGAGAACATTGAATTTTGTTGATTTCGGTTAAAAGTTTCTTTGGTATTTTTTAACAAAATTATATCGTGAATAAGTTGATATTTCCTCCAAAATAATTTCAAATCATACACGCCGAATCTTTATCGTTACGGTATTTTAGTAGAGTAATTATTTTAACAGTAATTGTACTGTAAACTAAGACATCTGGGCCGAACTGGATTTTAAGTGTTTGACGTTATGAAAACATGCAAAGCTTGTCTACTGACCTATTGTGTAGACTGCTGTCTGCGGTGTTTTGACAAAAGGGATTAACATGTGTGAATGTCACTCTGCCGATTTGGTCCATAATTACTGGTAAATATTGTTTTGAATGTCGACGCAACAAGAATACAACTGTGAATATTAAATGCAATTATCAACTCAATAGTTACCACCTTCTTTTAGCAATCAATGGAATAACCTAACTTCAAAGAGAAAATAAATGCATTAGCGAGCAGAGAATTGACTTTGTTCTGACAATTAAAACCATTCCTTTTGCATTCGTTGAATGTGTTTACTTGAGTAAGTTATGCCTTCAGACAGGAAGCGGCTTTTCTTTGATTACGTCAAACTGTCAATTCACACAGATTTGCGAGATTTTTAGGGTCCTTGGTCATTTGTTTACATGTTCAGTATAGAAAATCACCTGCTAACATAAAAACTTTGGATTAAATTATCAAAATAAAAACAATGTTGCAAACTGTGTTTATATTAATTGGTAAGTATTAATTAAAAGATGACGTTTTGTTTGTCGTAAATCAAGGAGTTTTCTATACAACAACAACTACTTCTACAACCACGTCGGGATCCATCTATCTTGGTTGTTTTTTTTTAATTGTAAATAATATGCTACATGTACATGTATGTACTTGTAATAAATGTAATTTTATTTGATAATCAGGAAGTCAAACAAAATTAAATTGATTGTTATCTCGTAAAACGCGGAGTTTCCCCCGCGTTGCCTACGCCAAGGGCCGCCGCGTCGGCTTATCAGTTTTGCCGATCGTTAACCACTGCGTACAAAAATCATGCAAACGCCGCGTCTGGCGGGATTTTTTAATCTCCCTCCGGGTCAATCACCGCGGAGTATGGAGGGAAATTGGGGAAAACGCGTGGAGTGTACTGTTTGTAGAACAGCATATGTAACGTAATACATGGATTAAAACAGGTCAACCTTTACGACGTACATGTATATTTCAAATGTAAAACATTGTTTTATAATATACTTCAAATGTAACGACAGTTTTGCATGATGAAATGGAACCTAGATCATTGTTATATAACATACTTCAATGGTAAGACAATTTTGCATAATGAAATTGAACTCGGAATCTCAAATATCAGACATAACAGCGGTCAACAACACAAAGTTGACCCATCCATTGCATCTTAACATGTTAATATATTGTAGGCCATATTCATGATAGACATGTGTGTAGTACCTTCTAGATCCATAGGACATCATTTATAGTAAACATAGAGAATCAGATTTTGTATTGGACAGATTCGGCAAGCGTAGACATCGGAATCATTTGAATTATTGATTGCGGGACAGGCCCGTTAAAGTATGGCCCGCCGTATTTTTAATTATTGGACTTCAATATAATATTATAATTATAATATATATAATTATAACCATTTAATATGTAACAAACTATAAAGCCAAAAAGGGACTCACGCCCCTTGCCTCTAGAGCTAGCATTTGCCTCCTGTTACACCGTATGTCTCCCAGACTAACAGCATGGCGTCACAAGAGGAAAATTGCCTATTGTCTCTGCATACAAAAATTAAATCACGATGATAACACATAAAATAACAACTTTTTTATATGTAATAATATCACTTATTAATTACTTAACAATATGTTCCAATTATTGTTGCAAAACAAACATGTTTATTTAATGCTGAAATAAAGTAACAACAAGGACAGATTTTTACCCTGTCAATTTTGTTAAGATTTTTTTATTCATGTTAATCCTAAGAAACAAACATGCAGATTATAAAGTTAAGTTCAAGTTTAAACACTTCCATGTTTGTTTCTTAGAATTTAAATGAATAACAAATCTTAACAAAATTGAGCAGGTAAAAATGTGTCCTTGTGATATTGTGATATTGATCAATATTTGTCCAAATAAAGCTTATCTTCTGAGGGGAATAAAATGTCATTTCAGGATAATTTTGTAATGTCTTTTGAGCAGAGACAGGCTTAATCATCACTGGATATTATTGTTGGGGCTATAAGATTTAGACCTGGACATGTATCAAAAGTTGTTAGTCCTGCTGGGCAACTAGCTTTTAATTGGTGAGTCTCTCTTCTAGTAATTTGCTGTTAACAAATTGACGCGCTAACATAGCAGGTACTAGACAATCTTTAAAGTTACATTATGCAGAATAATTAAAAAAACAAGATGGCATGTCAAAGTTGAAACACAAACAGAAGATGATTTATTTCCTTAATGGCCCACAGCATGACTGCCAACAATACCATGACCATTCTTTGAAAATAAAATGCAACATTAAGTAAGTTTCCCTATTCAGCTGTATGGTTTGAACCTAAATTTTCACAATTTAAGGGTTTTTAGCGCACATTTTCCCCAATTGAGCTGGTACCGTACTTTTCCCAATTGGGCAAACAAATTGCTGTGTTTATTCATGCGTTAATAAGGATTTACATAACTTTTCAATGTGGGCGTGATGCTTTGTATAAAATCTGTACGATACATATAAAATTTAAATTTAAGCTTGTAATTGCTAGGAAATTGCGAATAACAGTTGATTCTTAACAAGAAATATCTTTAAAAAAGATATACGGCGTAAATAGTTTAATGAATGAGATCAAGGATAGCGAATGTCTTTTTCTGTGCAGTTCTTAGCTGCATCACACGCAGTACGGGATGTTACGGGGAGTTTTCGCGGCTTATTTTACATTATAACATATTGCTGGTCATAAACCTATAGATACAAAACAGAAAACCAAAAGAAGAATGGAAGTGAAATTTAAACATATGAGTCAACCGGCCACACGAGAAGTATCCGTATTTATAGGCGCGTTCTTCGAACAAACCTGTTTTAGTGGTTTGTCGGGCATTGCTATTTGATTCGATTATTAACAGTATCAATTATCATCGTGCTAATGCTTAAAGTGATATTATGGGCATTTTGCACTGTTGAATTGAGCTGAAAAGAATTAACAGGTCAAAATAGTTAGTTAAAATGTGGTTACTGATTAATTATCTGCAACTCACCTTGCTACCAGTTGTTTATAAAAATATATTTTATATTCGATATTCTTACGTGACCCACCCAGTCCTGTAAGCTGAAATGATCCGTAAAACAATTTCGTGTCTTTGTGTCGTATGAACAAATCTGCACTAAAACTAAATTTAGGTTCAACTCGTAAACGCATGATCAGTTGTCAAACGAAAGTACGGTTGATATTCAAATGCATTATTTTTCTCTTTCTGGTATATTGTTTTAGTATGATGATGCTGCATTAATTAATATAAGTGTATATGAAGTAGAAACATCAAAAATAATCAACGGTTGCGATAGACACCTATAAACTGTTACATGCTCATAATATCACTTTAGTACATTAAGCAATATGGACGAATAATTATTGTTAAATTTATTAACAATAATATTTATCATTGTATTGTTGAAAACACATTAAGAATCTATTATTTACATACCATAATTATATTGCTGAATATCTTCATTTAACATATTTCTGGTCTAAAGAAAATTCCAGGTCACCTAGTTCACGGATAGCGTCTTTATTATATAACGATTATTTTACTGGCCGCCAACTCCGGTGATGACCTGTATATAAACTCTGAATGTCCGCGAATTGACCCGATATACCTCGCGGGTTGAAATGCAATGCTTTAAAGTGAGGCCTCGCTTCCATTGCTCTTTATACTTTTACATGTTAACATGTTGACAGGAATAAGGAAGTAAGTACTAAATATGAGAACATAGCCTTTTGAGTATAAACGCTCTTGCGCTGGTAATACTCTGAAAATAAAAGGTGTACGCACAAACTGTATTGATGTCGAGAATTGAGTGTAAAACTGTTCTATCTATTAAGCCTTTTCATTCGAGATAAAATTGTTTCATACAGTAAAACAGTGTTACAAAGACGCGGATATGTTTCCAATGTTCTGGTGGTATACTCAAATCAGCCAATGGAATAAATGAAGTGTATTCATTCGTACCTAGCCGCGGGAAATTTTATTGGAATTTTATTGGACACTTACAAAGGTCAGGCTAAGGTGAAAAGCTGGCTTAATACAGCTTACGCCGAAAAAAAAAATGAAATGGCTTTGTCTACTGAGTGTTGTTAGTTTCATATGAAATCTGTGCTCTGTTTGGTCAGATAAATTGAAACAAAATATTTCACTTGTTCCCATATGTTGGCCCCCAATCTCAATTTGCTAATAAGCTGCAAGAAAAACATCACTTATATCTATTTTTAAAGAAACTTCAACTAGATTTTATGAAATATTAATACTAAATGGATAGGGGGCATGTGTATATGGGAGCTGAATACATTTAAGAGAGGTTAATTGTTAATTGGAACTGACTGAACAAATGACACTGTTTTCATGTTTTTCTTAAAGGAGTAGGTTTTTTTTTACCTGTTAAGCCGCCTTGCATTTATATTTCTTTTAATTGAATACTTACTTTGTCCGTGTTTTTGCTTACCTTGTTTTTTGGTTTTAAAGATCAAAGAGGTAGGACAAAAGTTATTGTGTATATCATGACCAGACTGAGAGATGCGCAGGCTGGGTTGTGTATAACTATGATGGGCGCATATTGCATAAGACTCATTTTTTGCATGATGCGGGTCTTATAAAATCTCATTGTGAGTTGGAAATGACATATTTTAGCGCAATTCATTTCAATATAAAATTGAATTAAAAAAACAAATACAGTAAACAGGCAAATAAGAGGAGCCTAATTAGCCTATAAAATAATCCAATGTATTCATGCATGCCTGCTTGCATTATGTAGATGTCATAAAAGGCGGAAAGCTGGGTAAAACAGCTGACACCGTGTGAACTACTCGGGTAACAAGTAATGCATCAGCAACAAATTAAGGGTAAACAGCGCTGTCTTTATGAGCAACTAATTCGTAAGTAAAAACTACTGCTGGCAGATTTATTTTTTGTTTTCTTATTCAATGTATATTTGAATTGGATATGGTGACCAAACAAATTTTGTAATGGAAATTCAATCATAAAATTATATTCTTAGTGTGATACATGTAGGTATTTAATAGTTCAACAGTATTCAGTTTATATGATGGGGATTGCGAATTTTATTTTATGTTAACTGGTTTTGATAATACCATTTTCATCATATTTTAATGCTTTCAGAACGTAAAAAAGAGACATATTGTTGGTATTTTGCCTAAGTTATCTCTATAACATAAATATGAGGATTAACAGTGCAAACACATCTCGACCTGTGTGTTAAGACACACTCTTTATAAATTTGAATTGGTTTTGTGCATGGCAAACTTGCGATATAAAAAGCATAATACCATAATTTTGAAAACTGAGTTGTGTCTTAGATTATGCAATAGCTAACAACTTCCGTGCCTTCAGCACTTTGATAATCAATGCTTTGACTAGCTCCTATTTAGGAATTCCTTTACATGTCCAGGGGACAAAAATTCCACTCGTCCGCTCGTATTGACGAGTGAAATCTTGAAAGGACGAGTGAATTTCCCTAAAGCTCTCGTCCTACAGGACGAGTGAAAAAAACTGATGTTAAAATATATATTTTCTGACCAGTAAGACTCTTTTTCATTAAATAAAATCATTTCTTAAAGCATATCTATTCCGAAAGTAGAACGATAATGAACCAGAAATCGTAATTGAAAATTTCATACAGCGTTGTTATGCGAGACTGTGTCCCGAGTAAATATTGGCTTTTTGGTGTAAACTTTGCGCGTCCATGTTGACAGGGAACCATCTGACTTCATTCACTGTAAGTATTGATTTTTTTAAAGAATTATTTTACTGCGAAGTTCGGTTTTAAACCAGTCTGAATTTCATATGAAATATGTCTGACATACGAGCGTTCTTTAAAGGGGGCACGAGCGATGTTCAACCATCCGAAATGGAAAACACGCAAGCATTAGAAAAAGGAAAAAACAAATTTGTCTTCATTTATTTATTTTGTGTTCCTCATAAATAAAGTAAGTTAACATTTCTTCTGTGATCAGCTGGCATGAATAACTAAGTAAGCAGCATTTTAGCAGTGATATAGGAAACATTGCTAGTCATATCAGTCCTTTGCAATCTTTCTTTCACACATATTTGAAGGACAAGTGCATGTGTTTGCAGGACGAGTGAAAATTTTAATGCACTTGTCCTGCAGGACGAGTGCAATTTATAAATATTTTTGTCCCCTGATGTCATGGATCTGGTAGTCTTGATTTGTATATACTAATAATACAGCAACACTAACAGGTTTTACTCTTTATACCGTATTTAAGGAATTATTATAACAGTAAAAGAACATTTACAGTATGTTATATATATGTGTTTACAAATTAAAAAGTATTCAACTAAAACTGACTTTTATTCAGAAGAAATATCTAGCAATAATGCCCCGTCTTTACTTAGTCTCAAGCAAAAAAACATTTGTTGTATGAAATATTATAACCCAAATAATCAAACAAGCTGAATAACAAATCAGTAACACATAATTACATAAACCAGCCCATCGCCTGCAATTCCACCATTTATGGTGTCATAAGAAAGCTCACTCGTAATTTTGGTTAACATGTACTAATAAAGTATGAATATTTTGGGAAAATTACAATTTTTATGCCCCCGAAGCGGGCATATAGTGATTGCACTGTCCGTCTGTCTGTCCGTCCGTCCGTTCGTCCGTCTGTATGTCATTCCGTCTGTCATTCCGCCCGTCCGTCATTCTTTTGCGTTTAGGTTTTGAAAAATGCTCATAACTTATATGTCGCTTAAAATAGCAACTTGATATTAGGGATGCATGTGTATCTAATGGAGCTGCACATTTTGAGTGGTGAAAGGTGAAGGTCAATGTCATCCTTAAAGGTCATAGGTAAAAAAAACAAATCCAAGGGAAGTAATAAGCTTTTAAGGGAGATAATTATCTGTACCTGCCAAATGATAATTTTGTATTCCCCCACAAACAAAGTTTATGGGGATATATAGGAGTGAACTTGTCGGTCGGTGTTGTATCTAGATGATGTCTAGGTCAAGTTTAAATACGGGTCGTGCCGGGTCAAAAACTGGGTCACGGGGTCACTTAGTGTGTTTTAAACATTGAGCATGGTGTCCGCTCTCTTTTTCAAGTAGTTTTCATCCGATCTTCTCCAAACTTAGTCGGAAGTTGTATCTAGATGATGTGTAGGTCAAGTTTGAACATGGGCCATGCCGGGTCAAAAACTAGGTCACGGGGTCACTAAGTGCGTTTTAAACATTGAGCATGGTGTCTGCTGTTTTTTGTGAAGACAACATGCGAAATATTCTGTGTCACTGCGGCATGATGGGAACCGTATTCGTCATGACAAAGGCTTAAGCTCTATTTTTTTTTAATCAAAGTGGCGCAGTAGGGGGCATTGTGTTTTTGACAAACACATCTCTTGTTTTGTTGTTGTAATAACCAGAACTCTAGAGGAATGTCTGTATGCTGTTTTAGAAATATGTTTTTTCTGCGGTTAACATTCTTATTTTCATGTAGCACTTTATAAACCTTTGTACTTTACCACCTCAAAACAGTGTATGTATCTAGTGTATTGAAATAATCAGCTCCTTGTTTGTCAATACTCAGTTATTATTCCCAGTAAAAGGTGAAGGGATATAGAATTGGCATTGTGCCTCAATCCGTCCGTCTGTCACTAACTTTTCAGGGCTAAATCTCAGAAACTAAATAAGATATCAACATGAAACTTAATGTGTGTATAGATATCAGTGACGTGAAGTGCCATACACAAGAATCATAACCCTACACTTCCTCAAATAAGAGTTATTGCCCCTTTTATGATGAATTTGTTCAGGGCTATATCTAACATACCATACAAGATTCCAAAATGAAACTCCATGGGTGTATATATATCAGTAAGGAGAAATGCCTTGTACAAGAACCATTACCCTCTTTTTTTAAACAAGAGTTATTGCCCTTGTTTTTTTGTATGATGTAACTTTGCAGGACTATATCTCAGATATGGTACAATATTTTTACATGAAACTTCATGTGTGTGTAGATATAAATGAGAAGTGCTATGCGCAAGAACCATAACCCCACACTTTCTCAAATAAGATTTATTGACTTTTGCTGTTTTGGTATTATGTAACTTTTCAGGGCTATATTTTATGATACAATATTTCAACATGAAACTTCAAGGGTGTGTAAAAATCAATAAGGAAAATGGTCTTGCGCGAGAACCATATTAACCTTACGTTTTCTCAAATAAAAGTTGTTGCCCTTTGTTGTTTTTGTATGATGTAACTTTTCAGGGCTTTCTCTCAAACTACAAGATTTCAACATGAAACTTCATGGGTTTATATATATCAATGAGGACGACGGCAATGCATACAAACAATTACCCTACACTTCATCATTGTGTTTAAGGATATACTGTTTATCTATTAATTAGCATCCATCCATAAAAAATCTGTGATTTTGCGGGGATATCAATATAAAAAATCAATGTCCTTGATTGGTGTCCATTGTAAGGAGGTCGCATACGATTGCATTGATAACTTTCAACATGAAAAATACACTTAACAATAAATCAGTGCAGTTAATGGTTTATATATCATTATGATTATGTGAAGTATGATTATAAACTTAAGAAATTTAGTTGCAAAAGATAATGTATCACTTGTGACCAACTCAATAGCTTTAAAATAATTTTGCAGAACAGAAATGTCCATAGAGTATATTCATTTAACTGAAGTCTGTTGGAATGTGAAAGAAATTTGTAAAAGCTGAATAACAGATCTATAATTAACATATTTTTCTTTACTATTCTAATGGCAGTACACTGACATTGCTTATTTGATCTTTTGAATTGATAACACACTTGAATAATTATAATCAAAATAGTATACCTTAAAATGTTCTCTGGTCAAATTATGACTTTTGAAGATTATTCAGTACCCATGCTTCAATAGCTCTTACAATCAGATTACCCTACCCAGTGAATACCTGTATATTCAGGGGATGGATCGTACGCAAGTAACTGGGGTGGCGTAAGTGAGAAAAATAGTAACTGGTGTTCAAAATTGCGGTCAACGGGTGATTTTTGAATGTTTTCGTCGAAATTTTTGAAAGGTTTGTACATTTACCATGTGTATTCGACATTGTCCTTACGCGCAGGATGATCTACTGATATTCATTTAACATCGGTATAAATCCTGTAGATGCATTATTAATATTAAAAAAGTTATTGAAGACTTTATACGCAAATGCCTCATTGTTTACGATTGACACGGTTCATTTTATGTGCATTTTTAAACCATTATATAAGGGTTTCTCAGAAGTTTTCATGGAAAGGTGGACTCAAGAACCATCATAGTTTACCTTGTATCAGCACCAGGATGCTTCCAACAGGCAATCGCAATACATGCATCAAAATTCGAAAATTAAACCCCATTTCAATAACTGGTGAGCACAGTACCCCCACTTTCAGAAACTGGTGTTTATTCAAAAGTCAGAGTACACAGAAAAAAAAGAAAACATAATAAAATACGCATATTTATATTTGCTTTTTAAATAAGTGATGCGTTACTATAATTTGTGATGTCACAATAAATAGCAAGGTGGCATAGAAGAGACATGGAAGATATTTTTTTTCAATTCACATGCGGACGTACATGTATTGGTTTCATTTGTGCGCGCATTATTTCGAATGCTCACGAATGGCTTTTATCGCGCTCAAATAATATTGAATAAGTGAGCACGTATTCACCTGTAAGTACACACGCACAAACGCTTACAAGTGTGCCTATAAATGTTTATGTGCGCATGCTTTAAGTTCTGCATTCGCTCGTTTTGCTTTTTCGTCGATCTATTTATCACATGCGCATATATTGCTTTCTTTTTCGCTCGTATTGCTTTTAATTGGGCACATATTGATTTCTAGTGCGCATGTATTCATTAGAAAATGCCTTCGTATTTATACACACTTCCGTGCTGCAAGTATTCATTTTAGTCCGAATAATTAGACGTAATATACCGATTACGTCTCAACGGTTTACTATATTTTCCTATTGCAAATTGATTTCAACGTATTTTTCAGTTTTTCTTGTTAAGGCATTGCCAATGCATAAAATTATCATTTGTTAGACACAAATGAGAACGATTACCCTTTACATGTGTGAGAAATGTGCAAGAACACCACTTGTGTAAGTTTAGAAAAATGGGTTATTCTTTAATGCAGAATTACTTTGAACTAGATCAAATAACACAAGGGGCTACACATGAGTCATCCTGAATAAAACACGGCAAAAGCAGCCAATCATATAGAGAAACAAGTTAATTATAACCAGCCAATGACGTTAAACTATGCATCTTTCAACTGACACAGTGCCAAGCCTATATGGCGACAACAAACAGTGGTAGTGTTTTCTGACCTTGGATAGCTTTACTTGTAAGTTTTAATTAACAATTTTCTTATGCCATTAGAAAAATATTGTCTATTTTTATGTTCAATAATTTTTGCATGATTATTTTGCGCTGTTATATGAATTTGCAGTCATTACAGCTACTGACATGAAGTTTCCGACATGACTTCCTGTCGGAACTATACAAATGACGTAAAACGAAATGAGGTGGATGTATATCATATTTGTAGGAGTAGCATTCACTATTACGTGCGCACGTGAACACATAAGTAATGCGTGCGCAAGTATTTGACAAAAAAAATACTCATGTGCCCGCTATGCCGTCGTGAAATAGTTTAAAAAACCTTTCAATAACACAAAGAATCCATATCGTTCACATTTTTATTAACTGTAATACAACACACAGTTAAGACGCACTTATCATTCATAAACAAATGAGTCGTGTTCTGAGAAAACAGTCCGCACAGGCTAATCAAGGACGACACTTTCCGCCTAAACTTGATTTTCGGTAAGGAGGGACTTCCTTGAAACTAAAAATACCATAAAAGCGGTAAGTGTCGTCCCTGATTAGCCTGTGCGGACTGCATAGGCTTATCTTGAACAAGACTTTCCGCACATGCATTATGCCCAGTTTTTCAGAAGGCGGCTCAAATATAGTGGGAGTCATTGAATGTGTATTCCACGCAGTCGAACAACGTCATTTTTAAATCGGTGAGACTTAAATCATATTTAATAGGAGACTTATTTTATGTGATATTACAGACGGAATCGACCAACGGAGATCAAATTCAATGCGAAGTGTGCGGTGTTGCATTATCATGTGCATACTCTTTAAAGCGGCACATGCAGCTTCATAGTGATTCCACATACGAGTGCGCCTTTCTAGTCATTTAAAGTTGGCATGGAGTCTGAGTGTGCTCACATTTTACTGTGATAAATACCCCCCCCCCTCCGAACCGCTGTGATTATCATTACAAATAGTAATGTGATTTTATGTTTTATTATTATTACATTCGTAAATAGTAACACAGTGTGTGTTAATACCATGAGTTGTGTTCTGAGAAAACTGGGCATAATGCATGTACGTAAAGTGTCCCAGATTAGCCTGTGCAGTCTGCACAGATTATCAGGGACGACTCTTTCCGCCTAAATTGGATTTTTCCTAAGAAGAGACTTCATTTAAACGTAAAATGTCATGAAAGCGTTAAGTGTCGTCCCTTATTAGCTTGTGCGGACTGCACAGGCTAATCTGTGACGACACTTTACGCTCAAGCATTATGCCCAGTTTTCTCAGAACGCGGCTCCTGTGTTTCTAGTCAATTTACATTTATTTGTATTTATTTTGAATCATTTTTTAAATGTAAATAAACGTAACAATAAATATAGTACATTTTATTATGTCTTATTTGTATGGAACAGCTCATGTGTATTATATTATACAGATTCATGCATGCATGTAAAACACAAACGTGAACAGTTTTACCAGCAATGCAACTTATAAAGAAAAAAACGTTAATATTTATAGTTCGCTGTACTTGTCTCGCGGACTTAAGCCACAAAATGGGTAATACAACTTTTACCGCGTCACACAAATATTAGTTACTTTTAATCTCATACTGATAAACATTCCGAGAACACTTTAAATAAGAAAACACGGCCTCGTTGAATCTTGTTAGTTGTCTCTTATGCACATTATCTGACAAAGCTTTTCCGGGAGATATATTGTTCCCACATTGGTTTAAAGGGACTATGCTAACTAAAGTGTATTCATAGATATAACAATGGAAGGAATAAAATATATAAATACTTCTTTTTTTTTAGACAAGTCTTAACCAAAAATAGCACAATACCAAATGGTACATGTAAAATTTAAACAACACAATCACTGAAAAAGCGTTTATAAATAAATACAAAACATATGTCAGCATCATGGTTAATTAACCAAGGACAATTGTGAAGTTACCTATTAACACATATACCAAGTGTGGGTTATTCTCCATTTACTATTTGCGGAGATAAGTTGTTTGGAGAAAAAATGAGGGGTCATATTCCATAATGATATTAAGTCATTATTACTTGTTCAAATCTTCAGTGTTCCCCTGCGAAACGTTTTAGAACTGTTCTATAAAATTTCTAGAATTGTACTGGAACTACTGACTAGAAGTGTTCTGGAATCATCCTTAAAATGCTCTAGAACGATTTAGAACAGTTGTTGAACGTTAAATGAGAATAATTTGTAGAACAAATAGTTCTAAAACAGTTCTGAAGGTTTGTTCTAGAACAATTCTTGAACCATATTCCAGAATTGTTCCTGTATATATTTCCAGAACTGTTTTAGAACAATTGTTCTAGAAATTATTCTCATTTAATGATCAACAACTGTTCTTGAATTGTTGTAGACCATTTTAAGAATGATTCCAGAACACTTCTAGTCATTTGTTCCAGTACAATTTTAGAAATTTTATAGAACTGTTCCTTTATAATTCTAGAACATTTTCAGTATGATTACAGAACAGTTCTAGTCGGTGTGTTCCAGTACAATTCTAGACATGTTAGAACAGTTTCAAAGGGTTGCTTCAAATAAGTCTGGAACAAATGTTCTAAAACAGTTCTGAAAATGTCCTTGAACAGTTCTTGTCAATCTCTTCGGAGGCATCTGATGGGATCAGGCTCTTCTGTGTACAAGCAACTTGTACGAGGCTCTGTAGGTGTTTGATCACTTTGCTCTGAAATCATTTAGATAACAGAATGTAGTCAAAACTTAAACTCAACAAGAAGTCTAAATGATCCAGCTGGACAGTATTACAAATATAGACATAATGTTGGCCATTAATTTAGTCTGATACTGTCATATTCTTTTTTATTTTCAAAGTATTCAAACAAATTATTACACATTTGATCACAACATTAGTATTTTCAAATTGAAAATGCTTCAATACAGCAATCCTTGTTAGTATACTGGTGATGGATAACACAATTTGACATTCAGCACCAACTCAAATACGAACGCAATATATTCAAGGCACTTTTGCATTTTTTTATGATTTGAACGCATTAAACACTGGATTTTATAAGTTTTTCAGGGATTTAAAAAAATGTATTAGACAACCAACATACTACTGAGATTTTGCTTTGCAGCATTGTTCGTCAGGTCAATCTCTTCGGAGGCATCTGATGGGATCATGCTCCTCTTTACAGGCAACTTATCACGAGGCTCTGTTGGTGTTTGATCACTAAAATCTGAAATCATTTATGAAATGTGTTGAAAACTAAACTTGAGCATTGTGTCATGCAATCATGACCCCTTTGTTTTAGTCAATAAAATTTCACATTTAAAAATTCTGGCTAGTCTGAGTAGTTTCTTATACAAACAATTAGCTTATGTTATCACACGCTTGTTCATCAGATTTTTTTTTTCAAATAAATTCACTCACCCCTGGCTAGTGAGTGAGTGTGAAATTGGATAACAGTGAACAATGTGTTCATGTTTCATTTATAACAGGGAAAAAATCATATATTTATAGGCAGTGTTGACCAACTGATAAAAATCACTTAAAATAACACTAATTAAATGTAGGCAAATTGAATTTCTTGAGTCTCATTCAAGTGTCCAACTCACATTCATAAATATTAAAGCCTGTAATTTTCAGCTATGGACTGCCTGCCTGTCACTGAACTGTGGACATGCCTTGAAAATAATACCTACCTTGAGTTTTTTTCCTATCTTAAGTTGCCTCGAAAGCATGCTTAGGCGGTAGCTTTTCTTGCTTTAAGAGAAACCTCGTCATCTGTAATCAACAGTATATAATTTTTTTATATAATTATTATTATAATATATTTATTTACAAGATTATTTTTCGTTATCCGAAAATATGATTGCCCGAACCTGTACTATTTACATCAGATTGTTTAACAATGATCAGGAAGACCCCTTAACTTTAATATTGATTTATTTCAATACTTTGTGTGTTTTTTATCAATACACAGTGTTATAAACAGTAAGTGAAATATACTTGCTCTACGGCGATTGAAATATGGACATTTTTTAGGGGACATTGTTAACCGAGACACCGCCTCGTCAAATAGGTCCGCCTTGAGCGAACTGAAATATCATTTTGCTGTATTCTCCGGCAGGAATTTATTAACATTAGTGACGAGGCGGGCTTAACGCTTTCAGTCATTAAAAAGTGTTCACCCCATTCAAGAACCTTTTACTAAGTTTAGATTGGTACCAAAAAGTTTGGCTATCAAACGAATTTACTTATGATGGATTTCACTGATCACCGCATGGTATGTTTGTTTTTGGTAAGTGGCTTTGATGAGATCTCCCTCCTGGTAGTGAGCAACATCTATTTTGGGTGCGACTACATTTTGTGGTTCGATAAAGCTCATTACGCGATTGAAAAAGAAAATAATGTCTGCCATTTAAAAAAAACGCGCTTATATGCACCCGACTGTTTATCGTTAATGCTGCTCCGCATACAGTCTACGCAAATAAAATAAAAAACCAGTCAGCTCTGTTTTGTGAATTTTGGCCAATGAAATTATCTCTTACATTTGGGGTTAGGCTGGATAGATTTTCAGAGACCCGTATGATGCGGTGCTGAAATAAGCTTTGGAATTTAATTTTCCAACTTAAAATTAATCCCTCCTTACTAAATTCATATCTTCATGTTAAGTTAAATGACAGATCGAAAGGAAAACCATCTTCATGTATCGGAAAATGGTAAGTACCAGTGCTTGATATGTGATAAAGAATAATCAACCAGACAGAGTTCTTACACTTCGAAACACGGGTTAAGTAAGTCAACGTGTATTGTGGGTCGAACACTATTTTTAATACAGCTGTTATTACAATTCATAAATGGTCCATTTGCTGAAGGGCGAGTATAAGGCGAATGGACGCATTTTTTCTGTTTTATAACTGGTTATCATTTTTTTAAACCACATAAACACCAATGCTTATTTTTTGAAGATTACACTGCAAGTTAGGCAAGTGATTTCAGTATTTAACAATGCTCAATGTTAACATTGAAAGTCTCATTGCACGCAACTTCAGGCTGGGATTATAGACCTGTGATGCTCACTAAAATAACTTCTTGAGGCCCGGGAATAGTTTATTATGAGACTTTAATCTATCGATGACTACAAGAAGACGAGACTTGGCGAAACATTAAATAATCTAAAATTTTGTGAAATTAACATTAATAACATGCAAGAGTAAAATGGCATTGGTCACCTTTACACCCATGTATTCTGTAATGCCTGACTGAATAAGGTAAATTACTGAAATTTTAAGAAAAGCGTATTTCTAAAACATCATTACAAAAGAAAACACTTTGTTTTCATAAAACGAAGAAACAAGTGTATTATTTTGTCCGAATTATGTTGCCTTCCAGAAGTAGTTTCACACTTGGTAGTGTGGCTCACACATGAGGTAGAATGGCCGTGGTAACTACTTGGGAGGCAAAACAACTAGGGGAAAGGAAACTACTTGGGAGCAAAACAACCTGATACTATACAGAATTTAATTTTGTTTGAACATGTTGATTTTTTTAAACCACAATCATTTGCTTGTGAATTAAGTTTCTGTAATTATAAACCTGTTAATGAGTTAAAGAGTTTATATTTGTTTCAAAATATACATTCATATGTCTTTTTTCCAGGTCCTCACCTAATTCCAGTTTAGTTCTCTGAGATTCTTGTGATGGTGAATGTTGAGGAACTCTGTGAAGTCCTAGTGTTTATTGACACAAGATTACATGCAAATTCAGAAGACACTAAGTATGCAGAATTCCGAACAGATACAGTATTTTTTTTTTAAATGTGTAATTTGGTGACAAATTATAGTCAGTTATATACATGTATATGTATGTGTGTAGCAGAAGATTTTGTAAGGACTTAAAGGAGAAGTACTTTTTGGTATTTCAGGGATAATTTTCTCCAGTTCTCCATAAAAGCATTTGTTTGGATACTCATTAGGAGTGCCTCATAACGTTGTTTCTAGTGAGTACCCACATAATGTTTTAGGATTAGAAATAAGACAAAGTATCCCAGACCTATCAACAAACACTCCTCCTTAACATTAGTCCTCTGTTTGTGTATGATATATATATCTCATGATATGACAGCAATATCTTGCAGACACCACAGCAAGCAAAGTTTCAATGTGAAATTTTTTTTGAAATATAATTTGAAAGAAGTCAAATTATCATTGTCTGAACTAGTTTATTTTAAATATGTAGAACAATTGTAGGACAATTGTAGACTTTGGTTCTAGACCTGTTCTATATGTGTTCTTATTCCCCATTAGAATGTTTGTAGAACTTACTGGTTCTTAAAAAGTTCTAAATGTGATCTTGAACTACAGTTTAGAACATTTTTAGAAATTTCTTGAACTTATTTTGTTCTAGAAATGTTCTAAAAATGTTTTTTGTATATTATTGGAACAGTTTCAGAACTAAGCCTTGTTCCACAAATGTCTGGAATTATTCTAGAAAACAGTTCTGGAACAATTCCAGATCATAAGTTCTAGAACACGAATTTTGAACATTCTAGAACTGTTTTTGATGTTCTAGAACAGTTCCAGAACCACCCCAATTTCTAGAACAAATCTTCGCAGGGGACAGTCACACAGTCAGCTAAAACTTGCTTCGATTTCATTTCAATCTCACTTAACTGTCCGACAATGGGTTTAGTGTGTAATTTAGTGTATGAAAAAGCAGATAATGAGTTAAAATAGGTGATATAGATCTAGTTAAGTGTGAAACATCAAATTAATTGACTTTACTTTGGCGATTTTAGGGGGGGGGGGGGGGGCATACGCCGTGATGAATAAATGATTTTATAAAGAAAATAAAAAGATAACATTTCACTTTTTTGCAGAATTTAAGTATAATTTCCTGACATAAAACATCATATAAAAATCTTACTTTTTAGAAAATATTTTATAAATAAAAAAATATGTCTTACCAAAGCATAATGAAATTATTATTGAATTTAACAAAGTTGTGTCCAATTTGCAACACACACACAAGTAAGTAACGTTGATTTTTCATTGGCGGTTTGGGTACTATTTTAATGTACCACGGGTACCCTTCAGTATACTTAAATGTACCCCGGGTACGAAAAATATACTGAAACGTGCTAGCAAAATCTATAACACTAAATCGGTCATTATCGGTTATTTTTTCTTTTAAATTTGTTCATATTAATGTCAATATTCTGTAAAATGGCCTCTATATTATTGACACTCCTACTCCAACAAGCATGTTTAGGAAGGTTTTGTTCAAAGAGAATATTGTTTTTGTATTCTTTTGTGGGCTTAACAATATCTGATTGTTGGCGGAAATAAAACTCTGGTACAGTCTAAATTGGCTGGGTACATGTTAGCATCTTTTTCGTACCCGGGGTACATTAAAGTATACTTAAGAGTACCTGGAGTACATCTAAGTAGTACCCGGGCCGACAATGACCAATTGAGCATAAGTAACAGTCTATCTAAAGAGGGTTTTGTTTATTTATTTTTTCTTAGTTCAATATCTTAACAGAAGTGACAAAAATAAACACAAATTTAAACATTAACCCATTTATGCCTAGTGGACTCTCCCATCCTTCTAAATTGTATCAGTTTCTTTCCGAGTTAGGAATGTCTAGTATATTTATTTCTATGTTTCGAATATTTCTTTCAGCGTAGACCCAGATGAGACGCCGCACCCTGCCAAGGCCTTTTTTCTAGACGCTAGGCACAAATGCGTTAATATACTTAAAGCAGCTGTTATTGATTTAAATCAATACAAAATGTATTCATATGTGAAGTTTTGACAAAATAGCTGAAACATCCATATATCTTTACTTATATTACCATCTGACATATAAACAAAGTTAGTATTACAACTTAAATGCTATAGAATTCCATTTTAAAATTATAAGAAAATTACAATTTAGCCAGTCTTAACATTTATTTACCTTTCAAAACAAATAATGGATGTCAATGTTTACAAATGCGATTTTTATCACGATGTCATGCAGATAACCTTACCTGATGTGGAATACCATCTTCTCAATGAACTTATGAAGATATTCTACATCTCGATCGATTCTGTTGTAAATCCGGGAAAATATATCCAACACTGACAACAACTTTCAGCATTTTACTCTACGTGATTTTAACCCCAATAACAGATCTAGTGTATTTGAATATCAACAAAGGAAAATAAAATATATGCGTAATCATGAGGCTTTATTGACTTTCGCGTATACGTAGACTTAATCTGACAGATGGCGCCAAAGTAAAGTGTAACGTCTATTCAAACCTTCAATTGAAGAACGTAGACTGGTTTAACGTTCGTAAGATGCGTAAGAATTCTTAAGTTTGCGAACGTGTTTATGAAATGTTCTTAAGAATTGGCGTAAGAACGTTCGTACGTAAGAATCGCAGAATTCTTACGAACAACTTAAGAATTGTTTAAGAAACGGGGCAATTGTCCTTAAATTAAGCGTCATCTTGACAATATGCATTGCATTGACATTCAAATATTCATGTTGTATGAACCTAACACTTGTAGTATTTTGAGAATAGGCATATTGACTTAGATAACTGAATTGTTATAAGGCAATAATTAACAAAACAATTAATTATCTTCAAATTGTCATAATTGGCACAAATTGACATCATTCAGTAACAGTTGTTCATGAAATGATGCAAAACATAAAGAAAGTTCATACATTAAGCAACACACATTGGTACCTTACAGCAATAATTTTAACTGCATACCACTTGTGGTGCTTACAGTTTCATTGACATAATATTATCTATTTTAAGCAAAATATATAACAAACAACATCAAATAACAGTATGCTTAAGTGAACCTTAATTCCCATGCAAAGGGCGGGATACAGAAACACATTTATTATTTACAATATCCCACATAACCATAATGTTGAAAAAACAGTTACATTTTTAGTCACACTCTATGGAACTCTCTGATGTTGTGTCCCTCTTTTTAAAGCCATTTTCCACCCAAAAATAAATCCTTCAATGCTTTTAATACCATCATTCTTATGGAGAAAAATATAGAGGCTTATTTCAATAAAATCTATTTTGTGTGTAAAAAACACACACTTTAATATGTTTATGTTCAAAAGCTGTTGGCACAAATAACATTAATTTTGTATTCCATCCTGTACTCTCGACATTGTTTGATGTACAGAATGCCTGGATTATTATCAGGTTTTTTTTAAAGAATAACTGCCATTTATCAATAATGTAGTATTAACAACCAACTATTCATTAAAGGATTAAAGGGGTAAGATGTAAAATATAAAATAAATATCTTCAATATATATCCAGATTAGTTTACACCTATTTATTAAAGGATTAAAGGGGTAAGATGTAAAATATAAAATAAATATCTACAATATATATCCAGATTAGTTCACACCTATTTATTATAGGATTAAAGGGGTAAGATGTAAAATATAAAATAAATACCTACAATATATATCCAGATTAGTTCACACCTATTTATTAAAGGATTAAAGGGGTAAGATGTAAAATATAAAATAAATACCTACACTATATATCCAGATTAGTTTACACCTATTTATTAAAGGATTAAAGGGGTAAGATGTAAAATATATAATAAATATCTACAATATATATCCAGATTAATTTACACCTATTTATTAAAGCTGGATTGCATCAAAAGTCTAAGGCTAATTGAACTGACTCTCGAGTCCATTTCCTGGGAAGAACCAGAACTTGGTGTCTTTGAGGGAAATCTAAAGAACTCCCACAGTGGGATCAAAATCATGAACTTCGGGTCATTAGATGGACACTACATCTAACACGCCACGGTGACCTCTTATCGAGTTTGTTCATTATAATACTTCGTCAAAAGTAATTCAAATCATTTTTCATAAAATATATGGCTAGCCCATTCCCCTTCTACTTTGTATCATTATCAACCTTATTTAAATACCAGCCTGTTAAGCTGTCAATTATCTTTTCTTATATAACTTTTAATGTTTACCTTGCAATTTAAGTGATAAGTTAACAGGCTTCTGGAAGCACACACTCTGTCATATGATGTATATCTTGTAAAACGCTGAATCTATGAGTTTAAAGGGGCCTTTTCACAGATTTTGGCATTTTTTAAACTTATTCATTAAATGCTTTATATTGATAAATGTAAACATTGGATCGTAAAAGCTCCAGTAAAAAATCAAGAAAAAATTTAAAAAAAAGGAAAAGAACATTGCCCGGAGCAGGTTTCGAACCAGTGACCCCTGGTGTCCTGCCAGAGTCCTGAAGTAAAAACGCTTTAGCCTACTGAGCTATTCCGCCGAGTACACATTCTTGACGTATTTTATACATTATATAAGTAATCTTCGTAGTTTCACAAAATTTAACGACAAAAACAGAACTCTCCAAATTATTCAATCGTTTCGCGTTGCAACGCTTTATAATTTTTAGGTTTTAAAATCGTCAAAAGATGCATATAATGGCTTTATTAGAGCATGGTTAATGTTCAGTATTACTCTTTCCTCACAAATATCATAACTAAAACGAAAACTTACGAATCTGAAACAACTTTTTTCAATTTTGTCAATTTACCAAAGCGTGAAAAGATCCCTTTAAAGCAAGGTGACTCACACATCTACCAAACTTATTATCTGTCATCCATCATCTAAAAACAAATTGAAAATAAAACATAAAGTAATAGATCTTAACTCTTTTTTCGAAAAAAATAAATTTGAGCATGACATTGTATTGCTTTTATTGTAAAGTTTACTTGATTGTAATGCTTTAGACAAGTCACATTCTTAATATGTCTTATTCATAATCATTGTCTTAATGATTGAATCCATATTTATTGATTAATGATATATAGAATAAAAAAAAAAGATACATGTCTTGTGTTGTTTTAAGTAGACAAAAAAAGTCTATTAATGACCCAGGTCATGTTATGCAAAATAATAATTATGCCCCCCTTCGAAGAAAAGGGGGTATATTGCTTTGCACATGTCGGTCTGTCTGTCCGTCCACCAGGTGGTTTCCGGATGATAACTCAAGAACGCTTGGGCCTAGGATCATGAAACTTCATAGGTACATTGATCATGACTCGCAGATGACCTCTATTTATTTTGAGGTCACTAGGTCAAAGGTCAAGGTCACGATGACCCGAAATAGTAAAATGGTTTTTTGGATGATAACTTGAGAACGCAAACGCGGCAAACAGGGCGAACTCTGAACAATATAACTGAAGCAACTGGTCTGTAATCCTAAATCTATAATTATCTGTCCAATAAACATCATCATTTGAGTAAAATAAAGTGGACCAGTAAAAATATAATAAGAATATGAGTTTTGTTTGTATATTTTGTATATTAAATATTGTGTTAATGTTTAATTTTGTTGATTAATATAAATATAAGCTGAACAAGTGAGATAATACACTATTATATTTTTCTTATATACAGGGGAAACAAATGCAATAAGTTTAAATTTCATGTTTAAAAAATAGAGGATATTTGTTCATGTCAGTGTGAGATCATTTGCTATTTTTTTCATTGTCCCTTGACATATTGCTTTTATATTTTGCAAACTTGTTTACCAACATCACCCCAACCTATATTCCCCCCCCAACCTCCCCCCCATTTTTTTTAAAACATCATCTAAAAAATTACCCCCCCCACCCCCCCACCCCCAATTTTTTTTAAACATCAAATAAATTACCACACCTGACATTATACCCCCCTCTTTCTCCCCCTATCCCCACCCCCCCAATTTTTTTTAATCATCTAATAAATTACCCCACCCCACATTATACCCCCTCTCACTCCCCCTACCTCCCTACCCCCCTCCAAATTTTTTTTCAAAATAAATTTCAACACCCCACATTATACCCCCCTCTAACCCCCACCCCCACTACCCCCCCCCACCCCCCCACCCAAAAAAAAAATTTTTTTTTTAAACATCTATTAATTACCACACCCCACATTATACCCTCCTCTCACCCCCACCCCCCTTTCACCACCACCCCCCCTACCCCCCCACCCCCCATTTTTTTTCTTTAAATGTCTAATACATTACCCACCCCCACATTATACCCCCCCCCTCAATCCCCCCTACCCCCACCCCCATTTTTTTAAACATCTTATAAATTTCCACACCCCACATTATACCCTCCTCTCACCCCCCTTTACCCCCCCCCCCCCCCCCATGCACCCCCCCAAAAAAAAAAAAAATATTTTTTTAACAACTTAAAAATAAATTACCACACCCCACATTATACCCCCCTCTCACTCCCCCCTAACCCCCCCCCCCCCCAATTGTTTTTCTTTTTTTAAACATCTAATAAATTACCACACCCCACATTATACCCCTCTCACCCCACTACCCCCCCCCCCCCCCCCCTCAATTTTTTTATGTCCCCCACTATAGTAGTGGGGCACGTATTGTTTTTGCCCTGTCTGTTGGTCTGTCTGTCTGTTGGTCTGTTTGCGCAAACTTTAACATTTTGGAATAACTTTGCTATATTGAAGATAGCAACTTCATATTTGGCATGCATGTGTATCTCATGAAGCTGCACATTTGGAGTGGTGAAAGGTCAAGGTCAAGGTCATCCTTCAAGGTCAGAGGTCAAATATATGTGGCCCAAATCGCTTATTTTATGAATACTTTTGCAATATTGAATATAGCAACTTGATATTTGGCATGCATGTGTATCTCATGGAGCTGCACATTTTGAGTGGTGAAAGGTCAAGGTCATCCTCCACAAGGTCAAGGTCATCCTTCAAAGTCAAACGTCATATAGGGGGACATTGTGTTTCACAAACGCATCTTGTTTATGTTTCTTTTTTTTTATTTTCGAAAGATCATCTAATAAATTATTGAATATGAACAATTTCCCCATGATGGCTTACATTATACTGCCAAGCATTCGATTAGTAGAGCGCGCTGTCCTCTGACAGCTCTTGTTAGGTCACAAGGTCAAAGGTCAAGGTCACAGTGACTTGAAATAGTAAAATGGTTTCCGGATGATAACTCAAGAATCTTACGCCTAGCATCATGAAACTTAATAGGCTCATTGATTATGACTGGCAGATGACCCCTATTGATTTTTAGGTCACTAGGTCAAAGGTCAAGGTCACAGTGACTCGATTGAGTACAATGGTTTCAGGATGATATTTTACATTAGGTCAAAGGTCAAGGTCACAGTGACAAAAAAACGTATTCACACAATGGCTGCCACTACAACTGACAGCCCATATGGGGGACATGCATGTTTTACAAACAGCCCTTGTTATCAATATCTTACATTGCAATCTAATTTTTCATTGACAAGCTCTGTGCATGCTGTTATAAAATTATCTGTATGTATTTTTGCACAGTGTTAGGTCATGATGATAGGTAGCTAACAACATTTCCTGGTCTGAAAATAATTAAAAAGTGCATTAAACTGTTTTTTTCATTTCCACAGCTTGCAATCCAACAACAATGTTTAATTTGCTGACATTGACCATTCGTTATCATTCTCAAATTAGTTTTAAAATCATTATATTTTTTGTGAAATAACTTAAAATGTTCTCCATGAATGGAGGAAAATAAAAGTCTACCAGTGATTCTAAACAAAATTTCAAAAAAATATCATTTATTATATTTCATATAATTTTTATAGTAAGTAACTGACCTCCAAACAGTTTACTTCTTGACCACTCTTTCAAATGTCGTTTTTCAGAAACAATACAAGGTCGGCCTTCAGAAATGTCAAGAAACAATAATTGAGGCCCATATTGAGGGCTGTGAATGATTATCTTTCATATTTTTATAATACCCTGGACATTTAATAATTCTCTTGTGCAAGAGTTATTTCTCAATTTCCATTTGGAATCTTGAGTAATTATACCATGAAGACTTATCGTTTGAAAATGGGCATTATTGTTTAAAGAAATCGGAGGTATTTTAACACAAATTTATAAGACATTCTATGTTATGTATTTGTACGTGTCAGGGCCTCATGATTACTTCCCCTGATATATTATGACATCATGAAATATAATGATGTCATTAAGTATTGATGACATCATATAATTTTTATTTTTTATTGCACATAGATCTCTTTACATTAATGTGGACTCATGGAATTTCATTGCGAAAAAGGTCTAAGTGCAAAAATGTTATCATTTCAATACTGTTTATCATCATAATATGTAAAATATTTTGTGTAAACATATTATTTCAAAGACAATTACTTTTAAATAAACAGGAAAGGCTAAATTAAGATCTGATCAAATGTTAGGAAATTATAATCACTGAAAATCATTCTGAACTTATGGAATTATTAAGCGCGAAAAAGTCCTCAGTGATTTTTTTCTCCTAAAATCACATTTAAAAAACTTAAAATTCAAAAGAAAGTGTTTTATCAGTTATCTTAATGAACAATATGTTACTTTCTTTTAATAACTTATAAACAGTTATACAGTGTTTCACTTAGAACTTTACTAAACTCCACACTTTACTCTGCACATAGACCTATTTGCACTCAAAAATAAATTAAATTTCACTTCGAGCTTTAGGACAAATATCAATTATACTTTTTATTTGATTGTCTGGAACTAAGATATTTTAATACATGATGGGCATGGATGTTGCCATACAAAATATACACAAAAGTCATTTTACGAAAAAATGTCTGTTTCGCTTTCACCCCTCGTAATAGTCCTCTACCAAATTTGTTCAAATTATGCCCCTGGGGTCAAATTTGACCCTGCCCCGGGGGTCACAAAACTGAACATATGCTTATATAAAGCCTCTTTTGTGCAAACTTTGAAAATCTTCCTGTCCATAACCAATGGGCCTAGGGCTACCTAATTTGGTATGTAGTGACATCTTATAGTTCTCTACCAAGTTTGTTCAAATTATGCCCCTGGGGCCAAATTTATATATAAAAATGCTCACCCTTTCAACTTTAAGCGCCCAGTGGGATGAGGGATAGAAAGAGAAAGTCACATGCTTGAGTACATTTCAACCCATGCACATTGCACGCTTTTTTCGCATAAAAAACAGTGGATCGATACAGGACCATCATGGCCCTCTTGTTGAAAAATAATTTGGTAAATGACCACACCCCAACACTATACACCCCCACCAACCCCACGCCTCCCCCTTTTTGATTGAAGTATTGAGATAGGTCCCTTCACCTTTATAAAGACCAATGGATGAGCGGTCTGCACTCGCTAGGCAGTGCTCTTTTGTATTCGGCACAGTAAGACCACGATAGTAGTACAATTTTCATAAATAAGTTCCCAAACATGTTTTTGAATTGTTTGCTTGATAACATGTCAATTTTGCATTATTTACCTTATATTTTAAGTTAATTTACAGTACAGCCAAAGCGGATCAAATGTATTTCGCGATCCGCGGCGGCAAGGTGAAACGAGTTGATGCCGCGTCAGTCGTTGAAGCCGCGTCAGTATGCGAAACTTCGCATCTGTCCGCCTAGGCATGCCATGATCCGCGACATGATGCCGAGTCGATGCGCATCATGAAATAAAAAATCTTTTAAAAATTATTAGTTACATGTAGTTAACAAATTTTGAAAGAACAATTATAATAATAATTAAAATCTGTTCATGATAAATTTATTGTGCGCGGATTGTATTAGCATATACATGTAAGCATAGTTAATGTGTCTGGCCAATTAAGTTTGTTTCCCGCCCGTAGTGTATGTATTTCACACATAAACAAGGTCACGTAATTATGTTTTCGCACATACAAGTGGTCAAGGCTCCAGCATATGGTGGATTTATAAATTAATTGCACGTTGATTTTGCTATTATATTTAAGCTGAGAAAATTAGCAGGTTGAAGCCACATCAATAATCAAGACGGTGACGACGTATTTATTGTTTTGTTAATTATCAGCTTATTATAACTATTGTTTGAATATGCGTATATAAACACGTTTTATTTTGTTCATATTATACAGTTAATATCGCTACTAATTACCCGATAATCCCGTATATTCCAGTTTTGATGCAAATGCTGGAAAATATTTACGATACACAAAAATTCTCAATATTTCCTTTAGTATCAAATACAGTTTGGCATTTGTTACTATTTATAGAGATGATGAAATAACCTCTTATCGGGGCGTTTTTTTTCCACTGAACACACGATTTACGCCTGACGTGATGTTCATGTATTTATACAACACACAATACACCCAAACTTTCCAAACGCCGTTCTACATGTCAGCATAATTTTCGCGCGCTTTTTATGAATCAAAGGATATTTTAGCACTGTTTATTTGACGCTAGAATTTGCCAAATGTGGCGTTAACATTAAAATGCGTAAGTGTGTTTTGGATTACAAATTTAATAATGATATTTGAACGAAACATTAACAGTTGCGCGTAATTAATTCTACGCTACACATACATGTATGTACATGTAGGTGGATATCTTTTCACTCGATCCGCTGCGTACGTATGCGGCAGATTTACTCCGCGAAAGTACGCGAGGTTAATACAGACTCGGCGTCATTGCCCGGATCGATGCTGAGTGCCACAGCGATACGCCGCGACAACACACGATTCGGCCGCCGCATACTAATAATCTGGCCGTGGCCTAGCCGCAGATTATATTTGTGCCGGGTTGGCTGTACTGTATCTCAATTAATGTTAGTGAATCATCATAATTTATGATTGTGTTGGTTTGATGGCATCATAAAACACATTTATATATTGTTTTGTGGAAAAAAGGCATATGTTAACAATCATGTTAGATTCAAAATAATATAAAACACATAATTACCACTTTATAAGTCAAACTTGTTTTCTGTACAATAATTAGGTCAATGTAAAATTGGGCCATGTGGGATCAAAAACCTGGTCAGCAGCTTAAAGGTTTCACAAAACTAAATTGTAACCAATGTATGACTTAATCTTGATGAAATTTGGTCAACATGTTTATAATCAAAATATCGAAGATCAAACATAAGTGAAGAGTATTCAAAACTTGGGTCACCCTGCCAACACTGTAAACGCATTATTTGTGAACAAATTACGATAAAACATAGCATGAAAGGTTAAGAGTCTCATGGTTTAGGTTTACATGGTGTATATCAGGGTTTTTTTTGGCCCCATTTTATAGCCGAAATTCGGCTATGTTCCCATTCCCAAAAAGTATACTTTTTTCCCAAAATGTGGCAAAAAATTCCCAATTTAAAAAAACAACAAAAAAACAACATTTTTTTTTAATTTTTTTTTTTAGAAAGAAGTCTAATGTGTATTTTATCTCAATTTTAATTCAATTACATCTAACAAAGTATTATATGATTTTGTTCTTTTGATTTGAATGATTATAAAAAGTTATATCAAATTTAGTATTTCCCTAATCAGTGGACTTTTCGTGTGGAAAAAAAGGCTAATGAATTTATTTTCCCAATTTCATGAAAATGCCGATAAAATTCCCAATTCCAAAGCCATGGGCTATCTTCCCAAAAAGTGGAAAAAAACCCCTGTATATAGACTTAATACATATCCATTATATTATTGGTATGTAATCAGCTGAATGTATCAAGCAGACAAAGAAGACAAACAAATGAAACATATTGTGAAAACATAATTTTTACCTCGGCTGTTTTAAGAGAAAATCTAAGGTTTTGTCATAGCCAGCTCGTCGTGTCTTCCAATGTCCGAAGTTCGCAGTCCGCTGTCTGTGTCGTGCTAAAACGGTTACATTGGCTCTAAAATCAAAGTGCTTCCACCTATAACTTTGAAACTTCATATGTAGATGCAACTTGATAAGTTCCACACGCCACACCCATTTTGGGGTCACTAGTTCAAAGGTCGAGGCCACTGTGACCTCTAAAAAAATAATTTCTGGCAAGCTTTCATTTATTCAAAACTGCAACCACTGCTGAGCATTGACACCCATTAACTCTTGTTTTATAACTTTTAATGCTAAAAAAATTAGATTGATATGACATTATAAACGGGTTATATGTAAAACACTAAAATCAAAGGAATGTATTTTAAAATGTGTAATAAATGAACACAGATGCTAACCACTGACTGCCGACTTAGTTTATCTCAATTTCAGTATTTCCAATGTTTCTCTATTTAATCAGCAGCATTGATATATATATATATATATATATATATATATATATATATATATATATATATATATATATATATATATATATATATATACAGTCCACTCTCGTTATCTCGAAGTCGGCGGGAACAAGAAAAAATATCGAGATAACGAGAGTTCGAGATATCCGATTAGGCGTTTTCAAAGAAAACATGAGACGAAAATTTACCTTGTTTTTAACACCGAAATACCTGCTAAGTGGTCTAATTAAAGCCGTCACCGTGTGGCATAATACTCTCTTCCTGATATATACGCGTTTTTACGAGGTACGATTAATTTTGCTATTCAAATGCTTAAAATGACGTTTTAATTTTTACATAATTGCATGAACACATGCGGTTATAATTTTTCTAAACTGTCGAGTAAACATCCGGTAATGTTGCTATTTAAAGTTATGATGCAATTGACGTCCAAACAAGACGAGGGTTTTCCATCTGAACATGCGTAAATTACGCTCCGGAATACCGAACTGTACATGCACATTTTGTTGTTTGAAATGCTAAGTTCAATCCATTATTAGTACAGGATCAAATAAAAATGAAAAGCCATTTTGAGTCTTGTCTTTATTATCTTTCTTACTCAACATCCCCAGATCTACATACAGGCTGTGTATTAATTGCAGTTAACTGATGTTAAAGTGACAGTTAAAGTGACAGGCCTTACTCAAGTGTTAAGGGCTAACGACATTACACACGTGTGATCATTGATGCAATTAACGGATCAATTTCCTACCGCACAGTATCGTGAGCAGCCGGGCGAAGCGGGGCGGTGAAGAATCAAAGAAATTTGTTCTCACCTTTTGCCGACACTGGAACAGTTATTCGCACTTCGAGATAAACCACAGTAAATACATGTAAAATCGGGACTTGGGACAAAATTTTATATCGAGATATCGAATTATTCGACATAACGAAAATCGAGATATGCGATGTTTATTTATATAGATAAAGAAGGAAAAAAGTTGGGACATTGAACTTACTTCGACATATCGAGAATATCGAGATATCCGATGTCGAGATAACGAGAGTGGACTGTATATATATATATATATATATATATATATATATATATATATATATATATATATATATATATATATATATATATATATATATATATATACAGGGATCATATATTCCCGCAATATTAATCGATCTGGATTTAAATGGGGAAAAAGTGTCCGAAAATTTATATCCTCAATCATGACAAATAACGTTAAAATATATACCATTTATTTTGCCATTCATGAAGGTGGTATAATAAATGTACAAGTTAAATTCCCTTTTAAAGGATTTTTTTTTAACGGAACATACGAGTTTTCTCATTTTTATCATTTGCTATTTCATTGTTGTTTCGTGTGCTGTTTTAGCTGACTTTTTCATCGTTTTCAATATTATTATCACGAGTGCGAAGCACGAGTGATTTGATACCATGTATCTAAACTTCCAGTCGTGGGTTATTCAACAACAAACAATAACTATCAGAAATCAGTTGGGAATCTTTAGAATCTAGGGGAAATAAACACAAACTCATTATGTTTTACAAAATGAAAAAAATTGCATGTTCCTGATTACCTTGCTAACCTTGTCCCGCTTACAGTAGGTCAGTCTGTACCGTACTCTTTAAAAAATAGAAGCAACATTCAAAACATCAACTTCCGAACATCATTCTATAAGAACACATTTCTACCCTCAACCATCACCAGTTCAATTCCTTGCCAAGTCATATTCAAACTGCACCATCTATTGCCGCTTTAAAAAATATGTGAATACTAACACTCAACCTTCCAGTACTAGTCCAAAACATTTTTACCATTGGCTGTGAAATCTTCAAATTTTACATACATGTTTTCGCACCAATTGTAGTTCTCTTGCTGCCCATCTTTTTAGAAAAAACATTTATGACTCGCCTTACTGCAATTCTTGTGACAAAATTGAATACTGCAACCAATTTTTCTTTCATTGTGCTAAGTTCAGTGTAGAACGAGCTCAGCTTATAAATAGTGTATCACAGATATGTTCTCCATCACTGTATGTTTTTCTGTTTGGTGATCCTTCACTTTCTGTCGATGAAAATTGTATCATATTTGACCATGTTCAGCGCTTCATAAAATCAACCAAGAGATTCTATAGCCGCCATCCATTTTCTTGTCTCTGCCACTCTTCTTCTCCATAAATTTCTACATGACCGTTTACAACCTCGAAATCAATACTATTTTTCTGTTTATGTCCCCCCCCCCCTCAATTTTTATTTTTTTCCCCTGTACAATTGCTTGTTTCTTTCCATCAATGTTAGTGGACTTGTATATATGTTGCATTCTGTATTATGTTTTTTGGACTTGTAAGTTGCACTTTGCATCTTCTATTGTCTATTTACTACGATGTCATGTCATAATGTCATGCGTAAATATATTATTAATCGGGAGAGGGCTCCAATCAGGTTTGCCTTTCAGCCCAATCCTATGTCAATGTCATGTAAGTTGTGAATATGTTACTATGTCGTAATAAATAAGTTTAAACCAATAACAATAAAGTTCACAAATTATTTCGATTCTAACACAATTTTTACTAAAGGTTTATACAATGTATATTATTTTTCTTGTGTACTATTTTATGTGAAGTTCCGCCCATAAAAAATCACTTTCGGCTGTTCTGTCGATCAGATCCGCCACTTTCATTTAATTATTGCCGGATTATTACGCTGGTGGAAAATGTATCCGCATGTTTTGTTAAGTTACAGCGTGTGCTTTCAGTGTAAAAGGTCCGCCCACAATTATTGCAGAATATCCGATTTTCTTCTTTGTTTTTATGAATGTTAACTGTACCATGCATGAAATGCACAATTTCCATGATGATTACATCGAGGTTTTCATCTCTGCAGTTACTGTCAATGATTTTATCGTGGACGAGTACACATTACGGACCAATGAGTGTGCAAGATATAAGCCAGTGAAATTATTGATTTCTATTGACACGGGGTTATTCACGCATGACTCATACGCAACCGCGCGAATCTTCGCTGCTTTGCTGCTTGGGGTCATACTCTTAATACTAGTTGGCTGACGTGCAATAAACTGGTCCTGACCAGTTTAGAGACTGCAGCAAATGTTTATCACACTTAATCGAGATAAGAATGTAATTAGGGTGTGTTAGCATGTGCACTGTGTAATCGATTTCATGAAGATGGGAGTTTTAGCAAACAGAATCAGTCCGACTGTTTGGGATTTTCAATTGGTCTTTCATGACCCAAATTGGTCAAGGACCGACAAAACTGAAAAAAATATGATCCCTGTATATAAATATATATATATATATAACAGCCAGCCTCAGTTTGTGTGACAAAAATGACTTCAAACTTTAGAACTATGAACTTTGATTCCTCTAAACATTTTCTAAAATTAAAGCTTAGTTACATAAAGAACAATACAATTTTGTATCTTATTTTGATATTAAAAACCTTACTGAGACTGATATCAACTTGAATGCATTTTTTGTATATTTTATTATTTCTAGCGATTGTAAATGCAAATATCAACGAAAGTTCCATTAACAACAAACTAAAACTAAAGTTGAATCCAAACAATTAGCTCACCATGTTAGGATTTTAAACAAAAGCATGAACTGATTGGATTTAAAATCGGATTATGAACGATCATATATTTTATTTTTTGACTTCGTTTACGACATTCAATTTTAGGAATCAACACTGATACAGAACACAGACAAGATGTATCTAGGATGGTCATACTTGTAAATAAACACACTGATGGTATGATTATTGGCATTTTCCCATTACACACTCATTGTTTCAGTCTCAGAAGGACATGTTGCATGCGTGCATGTGTGAACATATTTATCAATGGATGTTTGTTTTGCAAAATATATAGGGCGATGCAGAGAATTTCTTTGTACGATGTTCATGATTGAAGAAGTTTTTAAAGGCTCTATAAAGGTGACGATCCGTAATTATTTACCGATTTTAAAATATTTATTCCATATTTTATTTATAAAGGTTATCAAAAAACAATATATATATGCTATTGGACATTACCATAAAAATAAACTTGTTTTGAGCTCAAAGTACAGTGTCCTCCAAGTCAATCGTGTTTACAAACAATCAGTTTATTTACATCGCTGTTTACTCTGGAAAGTGAAAGTGAAAGTGACTCAGATAACCAAAAATATTTCGTTGATTTTCAACGTTTTCCGGTATCTCTCACAAAGTTGGTCTCTTCTAACTAATTAAAACGTTTGTAGTGATGTAATAAGTTACTTTCTGCTGGTAAAAAGTTGTTTAAAATAGAATTAAAATTGAATGCTCTTTCGGCTATTTTTAGCATATGTCACCGCTTTGGGGCTACACATCACGTTAGTTGCAAAGTTGTAAACATTTCTTCCAATTATGAAACGGGTATATCTTCCATAATTTTTGACAACGTTTCACCTAAGCTGTGTTATTAGCATTTCCTATGCAAGAGTAACTGAAATCTGGTAAAAATTAGACCAGTTTATATGCAAAATAATTGGATTTGTCACCTTTATAGGGCCTTTAATGTAACTCTTTTTACACTATTGATAAAGTGCAGATGCCAGATTGTACAGTGAATCGCAATTTGCAACGCTGAACCCGTTATATAAAAGCAATAGCATATCCAACGCGAATTCATTTGTTTAGAAATTATAATAAAACTTTGATAATGTTTGTGTTGATACGAATTCAAAATCAGCAATGAGCTTGCAAAGTATGCGGTTGTGATAGATGAAACGGTTTCCTGTTTTGCTGTCAAGAAGATGAGTGCATGTTTGCAACTGACAAATATGAGATATTGTTACATGCAGTTATGCGCCTTCGATTGCCTTAGTTTCATTAATTGTGGAATAAGTTGCGGTATTTTGGCATATGATTTGTATGGTGATTTCCGTGGAGTTCTTTCTGAAATAATTGTTAACTCTGCCTTGTTCTTCTTGAATGATTAAAGCTTTTTTGAGTACATTCGTTTACCGACCCTGGGTGTCATATAGCTGAGAGTTTGATTATTGCAAGTGTCCCGTATAATAATATTGTGGAAGTCAGTCATTGAGAATACGTGAAAGATTGATAACAATGCTCACAGGGATGGAAAACAAAATAATACACATCTAGGAATTCAACCAAATGAATACTGTTACATATGTAACCTTAATATGAGAAGTATAAGAAATAAAAAACGGTTTTTATACATATTTTGTGTTGAATAGTCCCACTAGCAATACTAAGTGTGTGTATTATTATGTCTGTTTTTAAAGATTTGTCACTAAGTTATGCATGTCACTTTTCCAGAGTCAACTTACTTTGCCCCCTGTGACTTCTTTGTGACCACACCTCTTCAATTTCTTTAAATTACAAGTATTAAAATAGCTTTACTGGTACCTCAGTATATATACTTTTTCATTTGTAGTTATTATTTCTATTTGTTTGTGAACAACTACGTAAACGGTGTTGAAGATATTACAAAATCACAAACATATTATATTGATGAGTATTTTTACGGAAGTTCAAGAATCATACCTCCTTTCAGTCTATTAAGACACAACTAAACATAACAACACATGTTTATTTAAATGTATTGAAATATACGAATCTACTATCATAGGTATGTTTTCTGTACATCAATCTGATATTATCAGCAGCTAATTGCTACCTAGAATTATTCAGTGTTGATTGAATCAAGCGTGTCACCTATCACTCACAAGATGCGATAGACACATTTGAGGACATTTAATCCAAGGTCAATTCATTTAAATAAACTCTTGTTTATTTAAATGATTAAAATATGTTTAGTTTTGAAAAATATGGTTTTGTTTTCGCAAATAGAACGATACTTTCCCTTGTCTTAACAGTAATGTAACAATTATCCTTTCTGCGAGTTCATGAAAATTGAGTCGTAACGTTATTTTGAAGTTTTTCACTAGGTTTTATATTTTGGGGTCAGTGTGTCATTTGTATACTGCAAATCAATGAAACGATTGAATATCCATGCACAACATTCAGGGCTTGCACTAAGCGGCGTACGGCCGTATATTACGCCCGATAATTGTTTCCATACGCCGATAGAAAAAACCATGACGTCCACTGTACTTCCTTAAAATTGGTCATACGCCGAAAATAGCAACCCGTGACGTAAGCTGTCCATTAAAATAACTCTTCAATCACGCTTGCTTTCTGTCGACTCCATGTGTTTTGCACAAGTCTCTATCAGTCTAAACTCCGCCTCCTTATATTTGCTACCGCCCGCAGGTGATAAGCAAGTTTATTGTGTGTTGTTTATCTAACGGTTACACAATTTACCCCCTGCGCGGATCGCAAATTGACCGTGACAAAGCAGTCGCTTACAATTGGTTACTTTAACAACACACACGTGCCTCTGCGCGTGCCATATGTTGTCTAATGATTAGGAGATAATTGCTGGTTTTGGGCAGACGGCACGGTAAAAGAAAGACAAAAAATATCATTAAAGAAAAACAAAACTGATCAAAGTTTAATTAATTACGTAGATTCACTACCGTATTAGGTCCCGCGAGTTTTCTCAGTTTGTTAATCCACCGATAATTACGAGTAATAACCATCTTATTCAAACTGGAATCACAGTTCGTTTTCTATACTAACAAGTCATTTTACTAGTCAGAAACATTCAGAAAACACATTTCCTGGATTAGATATAAATTATCCGAGTAGAATTAAATTGCTACGTCATGACCTTCGAAATTGCAAATGGCTGACCTATTGTAACATTCAACCCGCGTTCAGTTCAAAGCTGGCGATTCAAATTACAAGTAATGTTGGTTCAATAATGGAGAAAACATTAAATGGATTTAACAAATATTTAATAAGGTTTGTTAAACCAGATAACAACAAGGAAAGTTTGGATTATTAAAGTTAAACTGGTAAGGCATTTATTAAGTGTACGTATTTCGGACATATATAGTATTCGGATAAACAGTAATTGATATACTACTAGGGCCACGACTTTTTTTTTTATTGGTTTACAAAAATTATTTTGAAAATGGTCCATCGGGCGGTCGAAAAAAAACAAAAAAAAAACATCATTGGAAAAATAAGTAAATACTAATAACATCAGAACAAAGACATCATATCTTTTATAACCTTAACACAGAGACGAAAAATTAAATTATGCAATGAAACACATCTATATCTTCAAATGAAATGAGTCACCTAAAAGCACCTTTTGTAACATCAGGCAATTTTAAACACTCCATTAAATGACATGCGTTTTTCTCCCATTAAAACGAAAAACTGCGCTTCATTTCCGTAATTCGATGCGCACCATTACGCAATGCGATGCCCGTTGCATAAATCTTATATAAGATAAACTACTCATACACAAAGTATGTGTTTGCTCTTATTCGACTTATGACATCGATCCCCGCGTCGTCGCGGTTATGTTTGTTAAAGTTGTTGTTGTCATGAAAACTCGTTGATTTACAACGCAAAACGTCTTATTTGAACTGACGCGAATTAATACAATCATATTTGTCAACTTGGCTTTTGCTGTATTTTGATAATTTAATCCAAAGTTTAATGTTAGCAAGTGTTTTTACTGGAATTGTAAACAAAGAGCCAGTTAAAGTCTTCCGAAAATGTGCAGTCTGTGTGAATTGACAGTTTGACGTCATCAAAAGAAAGCCGCTTGCTTTCTGAAGCAATAAAGCGACAAATTTCGCGCCGACAAATTGGCTTCCTTTGTCTAGCAATCAACATGCCGAACCAATCGTGCGTTTGTTTCTCAATTGCAATCCTCCAATTTAATAATAGCACGTGCATAGCTCCGCCTTCGAATCTTTTGCAGAGAACGGAGGCGGAGTTTAACGGTTAATTGAGCTAGTATTTTACGCAAGTTGAGTTCCGATTTGCCAAAATTACTCGGCCCTAAGCATTAAAACGACAAATACATTTATCAATGATTTTCCGAGATATACCGATTTGTTCCGATTTCCAAACTTTCTGTACAGTTCCTATAAACTATGGCGGACGTGTTTACAAAATTCCTAAACACATATATCGTAAATAATGGCAGTGTTTTATTGGATTATTTATACTAATTATCAAATTGCAAGGTAATACTTTTTTATCTACTATAATATCGGGTTTGTTTAATATAATAAACATGTTAAACAATATAATTGCGTCACAGACTCGTAAATAAATTTTGATGCGGTCGACATGTTACTGACGCTGATTTTCCTATTGTCTGTAATTAAATAAATTTTGAGAAGTGCCCATAAAAGGACTGGTACATACTGTGTCACATTGAAAAATATCCCGATCTCTGTAATATATGTGAACCAATCGTTGATTGTACTTACTTGATTTTATTCGCAACCGTACTCAAACCGGATCGTTTTTTTTTTTCTCGTTTCGCTCGTTTTTCAGTGCGGTCGGGAATAAAATATATAAAAAAAGACGATTTTCGGATTTTTTTTTTTTTCCCATTTTCCAAAAATTAGGGTCGGCGGTTTTGTAAACCAAGAAATATAAAAGTCGTGGCCTAGATGCTCCATCATGGCCATTCATTAAGATTGTGTTTTGTTGCAAATGCAGTCATAGTGATGAGATAATAAAATGACAATAAATATGTGATGAAAATGTGCAACCGCACATATCTCAAATTACTTAAATGTGTTGAATGGCTTAAAAGTGTTATGATTACGTAGATTTTAATGAAAATTTATTGTTTTTTTTCAAATGAACATAGTAAAATGATAGAAATAATACAAGTTTTGAAATTAACATGTTTTGTTTTTTAAGTCGATATTGTTTGCACAAACTTATACCCTGATTTTCCAAACTTCTCCCTATTTTTAAAGCCTAGGGTAGTCTCCGCCTTGTTGTAAGATATATCTAGTTACTTTCACAGATGTACAGTGACCCAAAATGGATGGGAAGAGTTTGTGATCATTTACGCAGTATACATTCCGTTCACATCAACATTAAAGTTGTTTGGACTTCCAACATTTTTGAGTGGGACTTCCATAAGTAAAGGGCAGGAAGTCAGGACTTCCAAAATTTACTTCTTAGTGCAAGCCCTGAACATTAAATGCTGACTTGGCTAATAGCTTGCAACCTTTATCTGAATATCACATGTTATAGAAAAGGACACCTTGATTTTATCATCCCGCGTTCTATCAATTAAATATCTTGAACACAGATACTATTTGAATTATCTTATGTTTAGGTCACCTCGTCACATAAATGATCGCATGTTGTAAAACCACCTGCATATACAGGTTAAATGCTAAGACGTCAACAACACGTATTTGGGGTTTTATCCGTATTTATCTTGATAAAGTCTATTGACGTGTGTTTACATCATTTATTTATCTCAAACTAAGATAGTTGCAATATGGAAGTTAAAAAGTACATTTTTGAATGCAAAAGGAAAGAAGTAATTCCAAATTTTTAGGGATTTAAGGCTAGCCTAAAATTATCTTTAAATATATATGCAAACACAACAAATGAATCAAATAAAGGAATTTTTGGTATACTTATAAGATTAATATGTAATTCATAAATGCATGAATAACAAAACTAACTGTTATTAACTCGCATTATATGTGAAACTTGCAAAATGTGTTTTCTTAATCAAGTGTCACTATGTTGTTTGCATATTGATCATAAAGTTTATATTGATTGTGTTGTAAACTGCACTCTTAAGTGTAAAATCAAACTTTGGTAAAAAGGTCCATTTTTAATGACACTAGCAAATGTACTAGGTTTTATCTCTTTGAACACTGTAGCCATAGTTGTTGTAAATCTGATCCTTTTCTTGTTTAAGAATTAACACTTAATATTATTGTGCTATACATACAAAATTATTTAAGTTAAGAAAAAAATGTGAAAAGGTTGAAGGAAGTATGATTCTAATTCAGCTTGAGTATTGAGTAATGATTGTATTAATATAGCGAAAACACATTACATATGGTAATTTAAGTATATGAACGAACATGCCTTTGAAAATTGTGTGTATATGTATATTTTATGAATGAATAAAAGCATTTAAACAGAAAAAAAAAGAAAAAGATAGTTGCAATATAGATTGCCATTTTATCAGTCAAGTTACATATTTAATATAAAGCAATCTTCGGACTATGAGTTTTCATACTCTGCATTGATTGTAGGTCATATGTAAACAGTACCAATTACAATAAAGTGCCAGTAAATGACGTAATGACGTTTAATCATACCATAGTAAAACACCCAACGATCCTTAAACAATATATGTGAATAAAGAAAGTTCATATACATTATAAGGAGAGAAGTTCTGGGTAACCCTGCTACTATTTCAAACTCAATTAAAAGTCAGTAAACACGATTGATCACACATAACTTAGAGTCAATAAATATAAGTCTTCAAGTAATGATGTTGCAGGTCTAGATTTACAATAAACTATTATTAATAATCTTGAAGTTCAAGCTAATCTTTATGACAAAGGTGATGATAGTGGTTTATATTGTGTTCTTTTTATTTTTTGGAAGGTACTGTCCAACAATTGATACCAATAAATCCATAATAAGCGCACCCCTAGGTGTAAAAAAGTTTTCTTTTTAAATGCTATATATACTTCTTTATTATGCCCCCATGTTTTGCACATGTCAGTCGGTCGGTCGGTCTGTCGGTCGGTCGGTCCGTTTACTAGGTGGTTTCCGGATGATAACTCAAGAACGCTTGGGTCTAGAATCATGAATCTTCATAGGTACATTGATCATGACTCGCAGATGACCCCTGTTGATTTTGAGGTCACTATGTCAAAGGTCAAGGTCACAGTGACTAGAAATAGTAAAATGGTTTCCGGATGATAACTCAAGAAAGCTTATGCCTAGGATCATGAAACTTCGTAGGTAGATTAATAATGGCTGGCAGATGACTTCTATAGATTTTCAGGTCACTAGGTCAAAGGTCAAGGTCACGATGACCCGAAATAGTAAAATGGTTTCCGGATGATAACTCAAGAACGCTTATGCCTAGGATCATGAAACTTGATAGGTATATTTATCATGACTCGCAGATGACCCCATTAGATTTTCAGATCACAAGGTCAAAGGTCAAGGTCACAGTGACCCAAAATAGTAAAATGGTTTCCAGACAATAACTCAAGAACGCTTAGGCCTAGGATCATGAAACTTTATAGGTAGATTGATCATGACTTGCAGATGAAACCTTTTGATTTTCAGGTCACTAGGTCAAAGGTCAAGGTCACAGTGACTCGAAATAGTAAAATATTTTCTGGATGATAACTCAAGAAAGCTTATGCCTAGGATCATGAAACTTCTTAGGTTGATTAATAATGGCTGGCAGATGACTCCTATTGATTTTCAGGTCACTAGGTCAAAGGTCACGGTGACCCGAAATAGTAAAATGGTTTCCGGATGATAACTCAAAAACGCTTATGCTTAGGATCATGAAACTTCATAGGTACATTGGTCATAACTCGCAAATGATCCATATTGATTTTCAGATCACTAGGTCAAAGGTCAAGGTCATGGTTACCCGAAATAGTAAAATGGTTTCCGGATGATAACTCAAGAACGCTTATGCCTAGGATCATACAACTTGATAGGTAGATTGATCATAACTTGCAGTTGACCCCTATTGATTTTCAGGTCACTATATCAAAGGTCAAGGTCATGGTGACCCGTAATAGTAAAATGGTTTCCGGATGATAACTCAAGAACGCTTGTGCCTAGGATCGTACAACTTGATAGGTAGATTGATCATAACTCGCAGTTGACCCCTATTGATTTTCAGGTCACTATATCAAAGGTCAAGGTCACGGTGACCCGAAATAGTAAAATGGTTTCCGGATGATAACTCAAGAACGCTTATGGCTACGATCATGAAACTTCATAGGTACATTGATCATGACTGGCAGATGACCCTTATTGATTTTCAGGTCACTAGGTCAAAGGTCAAGGTCATGGTGACCCAAAATAGTAAAATGGTTTCCGGATGATAACTCAAGAACGCTTATGCATAGGATCATGAAACTTGATAGGTAGATTGATCATTATTCGCAGATGACCCCTTTTGATTTTCAGGTCACTAGGTGAAAGGTCAAGGTCACGGTGACCTGAAATAGTAAAATGGTTTCCGGATGATAACTTAAGAACGCTTATAGCTAGGACCATGACACTTCATAGGTGTATTGATCATTACTGGCAGATGACCCCTATTGATTTTCAGGTCACTAGGTCAAAGGTCAAGGTCACAGTGACAAAAAACATATTCACACAATGGCTGTCACTACAACGGAGAGCCAATATGGGGGGGCATGCATGTTTTACAAACAGCCCTTGTTCAACATGTTTTAACACAGCTGTTGATGTGTGCCACCTGAATAATGTTTGTTTTCATTAGTCTTTGAGTGCAAATACCTTGATTTTCAATAAGAATTGTATACACAATTATGCAGCCGCCATTTTGGAAAAAAATGGCCGCCATGTTTTTACTTTTGGTTGCTAACGGGTTTTTTGGAAAGAGCACATATTAAGGTACATTCATGGAGAATTTGGTGCTTGCTTACAAGTTTGCAAGATTTTGCTGATAAATGAACCTAAATCCCCAAGCTATGATTTTGCGAGAAGAGAATTGGTTATTGGTGACTTTGTATTCGATCAGCGTGACTTCACTAGTTATTAAACGATAATATTCTGAACCCATTTACTAAAACGATGATTAACATGCATGTGCATAATTCTGTGTCACCTAAAAATGTATTTAAGTGGCTAAGTCACACTAATATGATAAGATTAACTCTTTTATGTATGTAACAAGTCAATTATGATTCTGACAAACAACTTTGTATAACTTGTTATATTCTGAAAATACTTTTTACTTCCTTTATTACTTAATTTATTGATGCGTAATGATGTCAATTCGTAGGGATTCTCTTCAACAGTTGTTCAAATTTGAATCCAGCGATAAAAACTGGTCACAAAACAAATGCCACATATTAAATTGTACAACAAAATGACTGTTGAAGTCTTCTCTTATTTGTTACTCTCCTTGCATCTTGTATTTTGGTGTTCTACCCTGGGGGTCACATTGTACATGAAATTAGTTTTCTGTATTATATCTGTGGTTCTAAACTGGTCATTGGTAAACCTGATTCTGTGCTACAAATATAAGCTTCTTCATATGTATAAACAATTAATATTATAAAGAGCATATTTAATTATTGTAGTAATTATTAATGTATAACCAAAACACTGTTTCATTTGAACAAATCTGCTAACAATTATACATTTTCTGACGATGTGCATGCATTTTGTATATGACTGCATTTTATACTGTATAACAAAAGGTTTGACACAATTTTATTAAACTCTGATGTGTTTAATGTTTTGGCATCACTATTTTTTTATGTTTTGATTGCTTTCGTAAGCAAAAAATGTGCAACAAAACAAAACACAAATGAACAACTGCAAGTAATTGTTTTAAAAAAGAGAATGTAAATTTGCATGTGATTTTATAAGCACAGCCGTTTACCAAGAATACCAAAGGTGCTTCCACCTATAACTTTAAAACTTCATAATGTATTTGCATCTTGATGAGTTCTACACCCCTAACCCATTTTTGGGTCACTAGGTCAAAGGTTAAGGTCAATTTGACCTCTGATACAAAACTTTAAAATAGGCTCTAAAATCCAAGTGCTTCCACCTATGAAGATGCACCTTGATGAGTTCTACACACCACACCCGTTTTTGAGTCAATTTGTAAAATGTCAGGGTCACTGTGAACCACGGTAATTCATTTACTTTCATTTATTCAATACTGCACCCACAGCCGAGCGTAACTTGGCACCCGCTATGCGGTGCTTTTGTTTTATCTCTTGTATTACAGGGACCGTTACCATTTTATCAACAAAGCACAAACAATGTATTACTTGCGTTTTTATTTACAGTTGAAAAGTTCATAATAATATGTCCAAACTGGAAAAACGAGTGCGTCTGCCATTGTGTTATTTTTGACAGAAAGTAATGTATTTCCTGCACAAAAAATTACTAGTTAATTAATTAAATAAATATTCCTAATGTTGATTTTAAAATATATTTTTAAAATATGTTTGCAACAAAAGTATTGTTTACAGTTTGGTTAGTTTTTTGCTACCTGGGCGTAGGCATGTTTGAATTTGGATCAAATGGTGTAAGAAACTTAGGATATGCCTTTAACTATGTAAGTACCTTTATCTGTGAGGGCATCAGTAGTAAATGGCTCAGATTGGTGAAAACAAAACACACTTTTTAGCTCACCTGATTGCTCAGGTGAGGTTTAAGGATCGGTCTTAGGTGAGGCTTAAGGATCAATCTTTGTCCGTTGCCGTCCGTCCACATTTGGTTTGTAAACACTCTATTCAGATTTCTCAAGCATTCTTTTTCAAAGTTGCTGATAAGCTATATGGCCACAAGATCTCAGTCAAGTTTGATAACGGGCAAAATCTCAGAATTATTGCCCTTAGATTGTCATTATTTTCATAATATTACACAAAATCCTTGTAAACACTCTAGAAACAATTTTGTTTCAGATTTTATGAATCTTGGTAATAATATTTGTTTGTGTTCAGGGCCCTCTATCTAATCTGCCGCCGAATTTCGGCTGCAGTCCCCCACCTGAAAATATATTTTTTCAGTGGTGAAAGGTCAAGTTCAAGGCCATCATTCAAGGTCAAAGATAAAAAACAAATCCAAGGGAAGTAACACGCTTTAAAAGGATATAATTCCCCCAAACAAACTAGACTTACCTTAAGTTGACGTTTGGTTGGAATTCTGTGTAGTCATATGACAACTGGAGGGATCAAATGAGATGTGCACGAGCAGATCGATATATTGTCAGTCTTCAACACGATTTCAAAAAAGTTATGTCCATATCAAATGAATACAGATGAAAATTTTAAACTCTCACCAAATAAAATAAAGGGTGGTGAGGGAGGGCATTTGATCCCTCCAGTTGTCATATGACTACACAGAATTCCAACCAAACGTCAACTTAAGGTAAGTCTAGTTTGTTTGGGGGAATTCTATTACGTCATACAACTTCCGTGCTCAAATGAGACTTCAACACTGAAGGACATGACTTTTTTGAGCTACGATATAAATATGGGCCAATATTTAAAGAAACCTTTAAATATTACCTTATAATAATGTGTATCTATTGCAGCACAGCAGATTGAAAATCTTCACAGTTCTCTATTGGCTTCTCATAATACTGGGCAAATGTTCTCTCACTTGACCACCCAGCAACTTTTAGAATCTCCGCCAATGGTAAACCACTCTGCTTAGCTTTTGAAGTTGTAGCACAACGAGCACTATGCGTTTTAAACTTATTTACATCAATCCCAGCTTTACTCATCATGAATTTGACCCATCTAGCAATAGTAGTAGGTCCAACAGAGTTATAAGGCTTAATATAACTGATAAACAAATTCATATTTACTCCACGTAATATCCTTGTACGTGAAATATATTCTTCAAGTGTAGTGTACACACATATAGCATTATCTAAATTGTATTTCTTTAGCATAACAAAAGGGTTTACTTTACCCTTACGACATTGCTTCAATAACCCACTATAGTATACAACAAAGAATGAATCTTCTTGTTTCATTCCGTCCAAAGTTAATAAACTAACTGAATGTGAACGACTTGCTTGAGTGAGCACAATAAGAGTTACTAATTTGCAACATAACATCTTCAAAGTCAAAGATGAAACTGGTGTCAACGTCTTCAAATAACGCAGAAGAATGGCCACATCCCAGGTCTCTGTATATTTAACACGTCTTGGCCGTAAATTGAAAACTCCTGTCATATATCTGACAACTAATGGATGTGAACCAACAGAATGTCCATCTACTAACTTACACAAATTTGACAATGCACTACGAGCAGTGTTCAATGTTTCATAGCTATATTTTTGTTTGTATAAATAAGTAAGAAATTCTATTACTGATTCAATAGTCGTTTGAAAAATATCACTTTTCCTTTCGCAACAGAAGAGAACCCATTTCTTGATGTAACACTGATATTGCTTCTTAGTGGATTTTCTCCAAGAAGCCATGAGAATTTCGACAGATTCTTCCGATAAAGCTCGGCTTTTGAAGGAATTCCTGATATATGACATACCATCAAATGCAACTTGTTCACCAGAGGATGTACCTTTTTGGTTCCTGGAACATTCAAAGTCTGTTTCTTCACCTTCAAGATGAGAGGATCCTGTATCAACATCTCGAGGATTGGAGTAAACCAATTCTGCGTTACCCAAAGAGGTGCCACCAGGACCATCTCCGCAGCATCCACCCGTACTTTCTGTACTAGGCGTCCCAGCAAACTGAAAGGTGGAAATGCATATATCAGCATATTTGACCAGTTTAATGCAAATGCATCCACAAAAGCTGCATCAGGATCAGGTTTCCAGGAGACATATCTGTCAAGTTGCTTGTTGAGCCTGGAGGCAAATAAGTCAATTTCAGGCATTCCAAAGCATTTGATTATCTCATTAAATAACATCGTATTTAACATCCACTCTGTATTATCTTGAAATTCTCTAGAAAACTTATCTGCAGAATTATCAACACCAGGAATATGGGTGGCAGACAACCAGATATTTTTCTGACAACACCATGACCAAATATCATTTGCCAAGGCATTCAAATGTTCTATTCTACCTCCCATATTATTGAGATATGTCACTGCACATGTATTGTCTGATCTTACTTGTACATGACAATTTTCGATAGATTTGCAAAATGACCTTAGTGCATGTGAAACAGCTAACAATTCCAGGTAGTTGATGTGATTTTGGTACTCAAGGTCTCTCCATCTACCTCCTATTTCATTTTGCTCACAAACAGCTCCCCAACCATCATTTGAAGCATCACAAGTGATTACTAAACTTGGATTTGCATGAATGAGTCTCCTTTTTTGGTGACCAAGATTATCAATCCACCATTGGAGCTCATTTTTAATGCCCTTACAGACATTCATCCACGAATCAAAATCACCCTTCATGTTTTGTAAAGATAAAATTTTTTGTCTCTCAATTACTCTATAATGAAGAGGAGCAAACTCAACAGCAGAAAACGTTGAGACCATGAGACCCAAAACCCTAGCAACTTGTCGAATTTTTGCGAAAGTCATGTTTTGCAATTCTGAACATGCTTGGACAATGTTTGCAACTTTTTCTTTGGGTAAAGTTACTGTCATGCTTACAGAATCAATTAGATTCCCAAGAAATATTATTTGCTGTGTAGGGACCAAAACAGATTTCTGTTCATGTGTAATGAAACCTACATCAGTTATCAACCTGACAGTATCTTTAACATTTCTTTCACAATCTTGCATTGTGTGTGCTAAAATTATCGAGTCATCTATGAACCCAGAAATTGTGATACCAAGCATGCGCAAAGATGCGAAAACGGGCTTAAGCAGGCGAGTAAAACTTATTGGCGCCGATGAAATACCATTTGGAAGGCATTCAAACTGGTAGATTTTGCTCTTAAAGATGAAGCGCAATTTTACTTTATGTTCCGGTGCAATAGGCACTGAATAATATGCATGCCTTAGATCTACTGATGCAAAATAACAGCCAGGAGTGACTAGTTTGAGAACAGATTCAAGGGTATCCATTTTAAAATGGTGGTACTCGATAAATTGATTTAAATCTTTTAAATTCAATATCAGTCTACATGTACCATCCTTTTTCGGAACAGTGAAAATTGGAGAAATGAACTCGTTAGGGTCATGTTCAACTTGGGTAATAACTTTCATTGATAATAACTCTTGTATTTCATGATCAATTTGATCACTTTCATTTGAAGAAAATCTGTTTGCTTGACAAAATGTTTTAACTGGGTTTACATTATCAATGAACTTGATGTGAAAATGCTCCACCATATCCAAAATGGATTTATCACTAGTTATTTTTCTCCAATTTTCAACAAAATATTTCAATCTACCAGCTTCAAAGGTACTAACCTTGTCTATTTCCTCGGTGCCAATGCTCGGCCGTTTTTTGAAAAGCCAGCATCACCACGGCCTCGACCACGAAATCGGCCTCGACCTCTAAACCCCGATCTGTATGGATGGGGACGACGGAAGTCACGTCCTCTGCCAAATTGCTGCCCAATGCGGCCAATTTTGTTGAGATCGTTTATCTCACGAACATTCCTATTAACGTCATTGTCATCACCATACAAAAAATCTGTACATGGCAATGATGGAGAGGCAAGATAATGGTATTTGGGGTCCAAACTGCTTTTGTGAAGCTCTTTTCTTCTTATGTTAATGTTTCTGTAGGTCTGGCCTAAAAGGGCTATAGCATTGGTTGAAAGATCAATGGCCTTACTACATGCAACTGATGGGTCTTCTGTGGAATTGGCTAATATGTCAACAGATTTGGTAATGTTAGATGCTGCTTTCACCAAAAGTTCTTGAACACTTTGCATTTTATTATCATCATATTGAACCTGAGATCGCAGCAGACGCCATATCCCTTGATTAACACGAGTTTTAACAAGAGCATCACAATTTTCAGGCCGATGCACCTGTTTCAAAAGCTCATTCATTTTATCATCAGACAGTTCGTTCCTGAAAGAACTATTCACAAATTTTGCTAGATCATCATTGACCTTTTTATCAACAGGGTCAGAATTACTAATACGTTCCATAAGGTTCCGAAAAACCGGATTGGGACTTACACTTTCTTGATCAATTTCATCAAAAGACTGTCCATCGTCATCATAGAACTGGTCCTCTGAATACTCTTCATCGTAATATTGAGTAGATTCAAGTTTCTCAATACGTTCTTTCTGACTTTTCATATTTTCATTGAGCTCTTGCAAAATAGAGAGAACTTCACAAGTGAGTTCAGGCTCCTTAGACATAGAACTTGTGGACGTAGAACACTGACCTTTGTTAGAAACAGTTTTAGGTGTGTCCTCAGACACCGAAGAGGTCTTATTTGCGACCAAAACCGACTTACTGGGTGGTTTTTTACTGTTCTGGACTTCTTTGTCCGCCATGACGTGTTAAATATACAGAGACCTAAGAAAAAATGTGCCGGATATCGTAAACCGGTCTCTAACACGTGTTTAGACTGGTAAAAATTTCCGAAGAAATTTTTTACGAAAAACAAGTTTCTTTTTATTTTTTCCGAAGAAAAATAACGAAATTCAGTAAAATTAGTTATGAATGACAAAATAATTCCAATAATTGCTACTAATAGCAATAAAACTGACATGTGCGATACCGAAGTATAAACCGCGAACGAACTAATTCGTTACGGAAATCGATCACGCCAAAGCGTCTGTACTCAACGAGTAGCTAAATCGCACTGACAATATATCGATCTGCTCGTGCACATCTCATTTGAGCACGGAAGTTGTATGACGTAATAGAATTTCTATTTTATTATTCGCCAGGTACAGATCATTTTCACAAGGGAAGTATTATTTTAAAGGGATATAAAAAATCAATGCGTCACAGAATGGGGCATTGTGTTTCTGACAAGCAAATATCTTGTTCTTGATGATATGTAGGCAAAGTTTGACAATGGGCGATGGGGGGTCAAAATCTTGGTCACGGGGTCCATTTCTTGATGCAAATCAAAGTAATAATCGTAACTGACTCATCTGGCTGAAACCTTAGATAGATAGATAGATAGATAGATAGATAGATAGATAGATAGATTTATTTCGGCATAGGAAGCATATACACAGTTCACAACATAACATAGACTAAAATAATAAGCAATTATTAAAAACAATATCATGTACAATAAACTATGACATGCTCACCAAACCAAGGATAACACAAAAAAGAGCAAGCCCTTATTTCCATTGTGGTCCTTAAGGATCGGTCTTAGGTGAGGTTTAAGGATCGATCTTTGTCCGTTGCCGTCCGTCCACATTTGGATCACTGGGTAATATTTTTACAAAGATTGAATGAACCGATTCCTCTCAGCTGAGCAAACTAGGATAAGGGCCATCTTAGCCCTCTTGTTTAGTGTGTTGTTGACTATGAATCATGGACAGACAGAGACAAGATGCAAATACTATTTTGGTTTTAAGTTTAATTTGTACTGCAGGCTTCACATTTGCACATACTACCAGAATAACTGTTAATTAAATGGAATACTTATACTACACATAATAATATCAATTCCCAAGCTAAAGCTTCAATGGATTTTGATGTATATTTAAAATCAAGTTCAAATAATACTGATTAATTATTGTTACTGCGATATATGATTTCATAAGGAGGCTGAATGTGTAACTGCCTTTTCCTTTGCTAATGCAAATTTTGGAGAATACGAGTTACCCATTAACTTAATATCGATAATTGAACAAAACAAAGATATACAATAGTAATACTATACATAATTGAACCTTAGTAAAATAATTCTCAAAAGTATCAATTCGATTTTGACAAGAATAAGATGTTGAGAGCGGATTTTAAATCATTTTGGTCAATACAATAGACACTATGTAGACGGGGAAGTTTTTTACTGGCTCACCGCATTCCTGAGGATTTCAGATATAGCCGCTCTATCATGGTTGATATCGGAGGTCTGATTTTGATGTTTAGAGTGATCACCCGTCAATAGTAATCTACGCTAGAATTTGGGGGTTTTAATACTGGTTCCCTTTTTTGAAACGTGAAATATTTATAATGGCAGTGTATGCAGAAACAAAGACTAATTCTGAATGAGTGACACAATTACATGTATAGCAATCGACTTAAGAAGTACTACAGATCCACAAAGATGTTAAGAGCTTGCTAGATTCAGGAGCAACAAAGCCAAATGCACATAGTTAAACAAAGAACCAAGAATATCTTTAGAAATAACATTAATGAAAATTTCTAAAGTTTAACTGCAGTTGTCAATAACACACACAAAGTAAAGATATAGAGAATAAAATGTTGGTGACGTGGATGGATAATGGTGATCTGGCAAGTCAGAGGAATTTATCGGGTGAGCCGAAGGCGAATCTGTTGACATCCTCAGACAAGCCAGATAACCATTTTCCATCCATGTCACCAATCTATTATTCTATTTATCATGCCACATATATATCTTTTTATGCCCCCGGTAGAGTGGCATATAGCAGTTGAACTGTCCGTCAGTCCGTCTGTCAGTCTGTGCATCTGTCCAAAACTTTAACATTGGCTGTAACTTTTACAATATTGAAGATAGGAACTTGATATTTTACATGAATGTGTATCTCATGAAACTGCACAATTTGAGTGGTAAAGTGTCAAGGTCATCCTTCAAGGTTAAAAGTGAAAAAATTCAATCCAAAGGAAGTAATAAGCTTTAAAAGGGAGATTACTAAACCTGCCAAATGATATATTGAAATTTATTTTATTTCAAAGCAGCGCAATAGGGGGCATTGTGTTTCTGACAAACACATCTATTGTTATTTTATGCTTTTTTGCATCGTTTATTTACACTGTAAAAGAGTTTTAAGTGGAAAATTTGGGTGGAATAATGACGTCATTTCGTAAAACAATGACTTGATTTCACAGTAAAACAGAGCGACTGACATATATTCGAGGTCACGTGGTCAACTAGCCTAATATCTTTTGGGTTATTAGTTTAACTGGTCATCAGGCTGATTTATAGACATGTGTCAGGATAAATATAAATTATGAAGTGGTTATAAACTTATCAATATGTGGCAAAGAAGATTGAATGTTTGCACATCAAATGTAACTAGGGCAAATGCAACTGCCAAAAAGCATATACCAGTTGTTAAAATAAGAATATCATTTAACAGCAATTTGCATGTACTGGCGAATATTCCCTTCTATATAGATCATTACATCATTGTATTTACTGTCAATTTTTTAGCTCCACTGGCCAGAGGCCAGCGGGGCTTATGTCATGGTCCTGTGTCCGCCGTGCGTGCGTTTGTCTATGTGTGCGTGCGTTAACTTTTCTTTAAACATCTTCTCCTAAACAACAAGACCAATTCTGATAAAACTTCTCACAAATGTTCCTGGGGTGAACTTCTTTCAAATTTGTTCAAATAATGCCCCTGGGGTCAAATTTTACCCCGCCTCGGGGGTCAATAATTTGAACATATGCTTATATAAAGCCTATTTTGTGCAAACTTTAAAAATCCTCTTGTCCATAATCGTAGGGCCTAGGGCTACCAAATTCGGTATGTAGTGACATCTAATAGTTCTCTACTTAGTTTGTTCAAATTATGCCTCTGTGGTCAATTTTGACCCTGCCCCGGGGGTCACAAAAATGAACATACGCTTAAATAAGGCCAATTTTGTGCAAACTTTAAAAATCTCCTGTCCATAACCGTATGGCATAGGGCTACCAAATTTAGTATGTAGTGACATCTAATGGTCTTCTACCAAATATGTTTAATTAAGCCCCTGGGATCAAATTTAACCGTTCCCCAGGGGTCACAAAATTGAACATAATAAATGCATGTATTGGGCCAATTTTGTGCAAACTTTACAGGGCCCTCTCTTGCCACCTGGGGAGGCCACCCACAGCCCCCATGAGGGGTAAATTTCGTGCCAATTATCTTTTATAGGGAAATTTTTTACTTAGTTTCTTATTGAATGAATTTTTGTGTACATGTTTGCACTATATCCATTGCTTTTTTATAATTAAGTATATTTGACACTCATATTCGACTATACACTGTAACTCCAATATAAAGCGCTCCGTTAAAACGCTGAATCCAATATAACGCGGAGGGTGCTTGGATCCCATTTTTTCTCCAACCTTCCATTTGATTTCTGATTCAAATCCGTATTATGCAACTTCATGTATTTTCAGACAATTCAAAGATGGCGGCAATCACAGTCATGTTGATTGCTTTATTCAACCGTCCGTTGAACCGATTATAATCCCTTCGAGGTTAAACAACACCGACAGCTAATTGGTGTTAATCTGTTGTGTAATGTCAATAAAGGTGTGAAAAACTCGCGTGTCAGTGTTGATTACATGTATTCCTCATCAGAGCGGTTCAGTGCGATAATTTCCATAAGTGAAGTGCAAGCGGGATAGTTCTACAATTCAAGTAATTCAAAACGATTGAAACATTCTTACTTTGATATGGTTGCAGTTTGACTATATTAAATGAGCGGCTGTGAAATATACTGCCTACTGTATAAAACAACTTTTTCTGTCATTTCATTATCATTCTAGTATTATGTCATTTAATCTTTCAGTTCATGTATAAGAAATTAAATAATGCAGACGATTTATTTACATGCGAACGCAGTGTACCAGCAATTGTTAACAGAGTTTCACTTTCATTTTCAGGCGGTATCAGAAAGTCCCCGGGAAACACGTTTTTTGCATGCGTATGACGCAATAAAACATTTTTTTACATGAGTCGTATTGCATTCAATCTTAATTTAAAGTCGCTCGTCCAATGAAACATCTGCCCCATAATGCACTGTACTCTTAACACTTCTGAAAATGGCATATATGCGTACGGTTGTGTTTACGAATTTCTTAAACATATATCGTCATTAATGTTCAAGATTATTATTTTTAAGTGATGTTGCAATTTTATTGGATTATCGGATAAATGTGCACATAAGAAAAGAGGTATGTGTACTGTTATCGATACGATTCGGTTTATATGCATGTATTTGCGTCAACACAGCATGGCAATATACATGGCCTATATTATAGGCTATTCTATACCTGTTTTTTTTATAGCGCCCTGCAGTAAATGAGCTCAAAACCTATAACGCGGATCCGTTATAACGCTGTTTCGCGGCTTGGACCCCATTGACAGCGCTATATTGGAGTTACAGTGTAGTGTAATGATGTATTATAAAGTGAATGTCAATATAATAAAAGGTGAAATTTCTGTTGATCCAGCAGTATTTCTCTCCTATTGTACACACATACATGGTCCTTTATTAATGGCAATATACCATTATCAGTGCACACATATATATTTTAAAGACACATTTTCTTATCTCATCTCTTAACTAGTCAGCGAATATGTTTGTTTTTAATTTAAAATATAAACTGTGGGATAAAAACAATATTACATTACTTTATAAGGAATTGTGAATAAAATAAATTCTGGTGAAAAATACAGATATTCATTACTTTATTAATAAAACGAACGAAAATTATTTTCAACAATCACATGTTAACAATGAAGATGCCGCTGTCGCCGATGCAAGTGTTTGACAGTTTTGTGTTTCATGATTTTGCACAGAATCATCATCTATCTCCATAGACTAATCATTTGATGAGGCGGACGTGGTTTGGGTTATATTAATTCGATCAAGTTCAGTTTGTTTAAAGAGAATATCTATTTTTTGGCATGATGAAATTGTTTTTTTTTGTAAGCTTTCTGCAGTAAGAAAAGAATTGTGTGACATTTTTTCCCGGAATAGGTGTCGACGTATAAATCATGCAGGTGCGCGAAACGTAATATTTCCCGTCTACGATACGATTAGGCTAGAAAACATTAACAGTATCTGTTCAGCGTTACGGGTTTTGTGTATTTTTTTTTGTTTTGATTTTTTTTTCAAGGGGGAATTTTTTCCACAAGATAGGGGAAAAAAGTATACTTTTTCACGGGGGAAGCCGCCGATATTCGGGGGTAAAAAGGGCCCTGCTTAAAAAAAAAATTCTTGTCCATAACCATTGGCCTATTTCTATCAAATTAGGTATGTATTAAAATCTTAAAGTTCTCTACCAAGTTTGTTCAAATTATACCCCTGGGGTCAAATTTGACCCTGCCCCGGTGGTCACAAAAATGAACATATGCTTAAATTAAAGGTCTATTTTGTGCAAACTTTAAAAATCTTCTTGTTCATAATAATAGAGAATAGGGCTACTAAATTTGGGTATGTAGTGACATCTAATAGTCCTCTACCAAATTTGTTCAAATTATTCCCCTGGGCTCAAATTTGACACTGCCCGGGGGGTCAAAAAACTGAGCATATGCTTACGTTCCATAACCGTAGGGCCTAGGGCTACCAAATTTGGTAGGTAGTGATATCTTAAAGTTCTCTACCAAGTTTTTCAAATTATGCCCCTGGGGCCAAATTTATCCCTTAAAGGCTCCCATTAAAAAGTTGTTTAAGAAAATTTGATTCGTCAAAAAACATGGCCACAGTATTTATTCAGTATGGGATGAATAAACTATTTTCGTCTCAAACTAAAAGTTTATCGAAATACACTTGGAATAACTTTTTAATTATAAGAGATAAATGCATACATGTCGAGCGTGAAAGGTAAACGAACATGTTAACTATCCATAAATGTTAACCCTTTACCAAATGACACATTTTGGACTACCCCAAATTGAAAGAGATTGCAGACGAGAAATAATATTGTAAAGGACTATTTAAAAAGTGGCTGAGTGGGATAAAAATGATTGTGATAAAAGGAGAAATTGCTCATAATGAGCAATTTCTCCTTTTTGAAACCGGAAGTCCTGTTTTCAAAACGAAAACAAACTCTTCAGAAGGAGGTATGGTCTATTGGAACGTCAGATGGAAAAAGTAAAGGAAAGTTAGGTCAAGCTAATTATTTGTCATGATATCTCTTTAAACCTCACGCCATATACAAGTCGTGTTGCCATGATCGCAACAGCTTGATGAATTTTATTCAAATTTTTGTCTCATAAACATTTACTTTGTTAAACAAACAACCTCTACAAAGTTATCATTCCTACTGCCTTTCGGCACCTCATGAACCTGAACCAAAGAAACTTGTAACTTTATGTTTCCTCAGGCAAATATCTTCTTTGTACAATTAACAATGTCTTCACCGCATTAACAATCCTGCTACACTCACTAATGCCTCAAGAATGAAGTATAGTTGAGGTTATCTACCTCATTAGATATTTTGCATATGTCATGAACTATATAAGAAACAGAAACGTTGAAACCAACATACACTTTTTGGAATTTAATGGAAAAAGATTCATGATTGAATGAATGAACTTTTATTCATCTTGTAGAACATGCGTAAATTTGATCTTCAGCATCTAAAAATATGTGAAATAGAAAAAACGTCAATATCTTTTGGAGAGATAAATGTACCTACACAATAAACAAAGGACCTGTGTGACAATTCCCGGGCTTTTTAGTCTGTTTAGTTAACACCGTTGTAACATTTTCCATATATAAAAATGCTCACCTTTCCAATATTAAGAACCCAGTGGGACGAGGGATAGAAAGAGACAGTCACATGCTTGAGTACATTTCAACCCATGCGCATTGCACGCTTTTGTCGCATAAAAAAACAGTGGAGCGATTCAGGGCAATCATGGCCCTCTTGTTAATACTGTATGGGGGAAAGGATCTGATATTGTAATAAAATTGGTTTATGTTAGAACCTGCTTAATATTATCATTATACTTCCATGTTCATAACATGTCATTTATTAGAGCAATTCAAAATGTGGTGTTTTAAAAAATTTGGTTTAAAGGTTTTATCTATACAGCTTCGTTGGTACAGTTTAAACTCAAGTAATCAAAACACACATTACCCAATAGTCATGTGACAGTATACATAGTTACACTGTAAACCTCTATCATACAAGCGCCATTTGACGGTTAACTTGGGTGCTGTTCAGTTAGAAATTTCATATCACTTGTCTATGTTTAATAACATTGTGTGGGTGTGTGTAAAACATATGCTTGGACATAACTATTTCAAGTTATTTCAGATTGTAAAATCTTGTTTGTTGAAAGTGAATTAACAAAATGGCGACATCTGGAATTTCTAGAAATTCTGATGTGGTTATGTATTATTGTTGTACAATCTGCAAAACAGAGCGGTCTGTAGAAATAGATGCAGATTTTTACTGTGAAAGATGTCTTAAATACTTCTGCAGAACATGTATAAACTCCCACAGACAGCATGGTTGGTGGTTTTATAAAAAATCTCCTTATGGAAAGGATAAAATAAGGAAGTGGCCACTTTCTAAGAAGATGGAGACTTCTCTTTTAATATGCATCATACACAAGCGTGAAAAGTTAACAATGTTCTGCCTGGACCACAATCGTCTGTGCTGCTCTGAATGTGTTGAGCTTTATCACAGGTAGCTAAAATTATTGCTTATTTTATATCAGTATAAATAACTGCATTGTATAATTCAATTACCATCATCCATTTTAGTTTGTTTGGATTATTGTAATATTAGTTATGTAAGTTTTTCCAAATCAGTGCATGTGAACAATTTGTTGTTCAGCTTTAATTTGTTAATTTGTGTTTGTTAATAAATAACTCTTCAATGGTTCAAGTATATGGATTACAAGATATTGGCCATATTTCAGCAAAAAACATAGTGTAAAAAGTCCTTCACTGAAATGACTAAATTATAAACTCTTTCTTTGTTGTTTCAAGTCAAAATGGTGATTACCGGAATAAACCCCTTTCGGAAGAAACCCCCTTCGCTAAAAACGGCAGGGCGGAAGAAACCCCCTTTCATAGTTTGCATACCCGGAAGAAACCCCCTCGCTAGTTTTGCATAGGCGGAACAAACCCCCTTCGAGTTTTCAGACAGGCGGAATAAACCCCCTTCGTTTTTTCAGACAGGCGAAATAAACCCCCTTCCTAAGTGTTAAGTCTTTCCCGCAGAGGTAGTAAAATCCCGACTCGAACAATTCCCCAATACATCCGTTTTAACCCGACTCTATTACTGCATGCTTGCTACTTTTCAAGTTTATATTCATTTCCCAATAATCCCGTTTATAACATTTTTAAAGCACTTTCTGGTAAATATTAACGATAAAAGCTCTCAATAATTTCTTTAACACAAACCTTGCCATTTTTTCTCTTGTATCAAATAAATTTCGGCATATGTGACTATTTATAGACTGGATGAAATATTCCCACCAAACATGCATCAATCCCCTGACTAGTTGTGTGCTTGTTACAACGCTCAATACACCCACGCTTTATATGCTGCATAATTTTCGCGCCCTTTTTATTGAGAAAAAGAGTAAACACAAAATAGAATTTATACTGCAAACATATTTCAACGTTGCGGTAACATTTACATTCGGAAGTGTGTTTCGTATTAAAAACGCGTTAACACCAACTTACGGGAATGTGTTTCGGATTTACAGTAAAGAAGTGTACCGGCCGTTTGTTCACAAGTTGTTAATGAAGTTGTTAATGATACACACTAATATTCAATCTGTGAAACTCAAACATCGTTATCGTGATAATTGAATGAAGGTGCGAAAATCTGATTAAAGGAGTGTAACGGCCGTTTGTTAACAAGCTGTGAAGAATTAATCAAGATGGTAATAAAACATAACTTCACACGAGCCGCAAACGCGCCAATCATGACACAACTTCTCATCATTATTTACAATAGCCGGTAAATTAAAGGACCTTTTATATAATTAAATGAAGGTGCGAATATCTATTTCCAAACTGTTATGTGCTGAGTAAAGAGGTGTACCGGCCGTATGTTCACAAGTTGTTAATGATGAGATGCTCGTGTGAATTTGTCTTGCACTCGTTTCAGTGAGATTATACCATTTATATGCGTTAATTTGTACTAGATTGATAAAAATAACAAAAACACAAAATTAGCGCCCAGAGCCGATAGTGACGAAGATATTTCGTACATATTTTCCTATAATAACCGAAGCATTCGTCTTTAAAAATAAATTGAATCATGCAAAAAAACGTGCTTCCCAGGAACTTTCTGACAATGAAAGTGAATTTCTGTAAACAATTACCATGCGTTTGAATGAAACTAAATCGTCTGGAAAGGGGTTTGTTCTGCTATGGAAGGGGGTTTATTCCGCCTGTCTGAAAACTCGAAGGGGTTTGTTCCGCCTATGCGAAACTAGCGAGGGGGTTTCTTCCGCGTATGCAAACTATGAAAGGGGGTTTCTTCCGCCCTGCCGTTTTTAGCGAAGGGGGTTTCTTCCGGAGGGGGTTTCTTCCGTACACCCAAAATGGTAAATGCAATAATCATGATGGACCTAAAGCTGTGACAATCAACAGTTAATAAACATTAAATTTCTCATAAATAATGTAATGACTCCCATGCGGCAATGCGAGCTTTATTTCAGAAAAACCTTAAATCAACCTGCCTGTATAATGTCTGATGCATGTATTCCTTTACCCAATTTACATGTATGAAGGATAGGTCACACTTAATGGCTGAATGTTTGAGCCTGCATTTTTTAACTCACTTGAGCTTATAACCTGCTCATTGTGAGCTTTTCTCAGCCTGATCTCTTTATGTTGATTGTTCGTTGTCTGTCCAACAATTAGCTAATGAAAACTATAGAGGCGCCACATGTATTGCCCAATATTCATGGGACTTGGTAAGAACATAAATTGCCTCAATAATATTTCTGTCAAATTTGAAACTGGGCTGTGTGAGATAAAAACATGTAGGTCACATAGTCAAATTGAAAAAAACAACTGTTTTTCAACTCTATACAACAAAAGCATTGTTCGCATACATTCTTAAATGTGCCAAACCGTCGTACCTGACCAACGTTATGAAAACAGGTCCGAATGAAAATGCTTTGTTGTCTGTCCAAATGTCCAGTAAATAATTAAAGAGCAAAAGTTTCTTTATTTCATTGAATTAAAACATAAAAAACTAAAAGCGAGCTTGAATGAAATATGAGGAGTACAAATTACCTTGTTTTTTGTTAACAGTCATGAAATGTTACTGCACATGCGCACTGAATACTTTCTCCTATGCAAGTAAATGTGTTAATAGGTTTTACTGTTAAACCAAAACATGTTCTGCAACTCAGATCCTTGTATTCGGGTATTTAATACAGTTGATGTTGATATTAATTTACGCTTAATAGTGCTTTTTCATTGATTTTTATATCTTTGTGGTTGGTTTGTTGATATTTGTAGTTTAATTCTGAGTTTGCATATAATTTTCAGACCGGGAAATGTATTTCATTATAATATTGTAAATACCTAGAATTGCTTTTAAAACTTAGTCTGTAAAATTATGTAATTGATAGCAAGATGTGTTTAAATTATTTGAGGTACTTCATTGAGTCCTTTCAAGTATAAAGGCGATGTTTTTGTGTAGAAATAATTTATTTACATTCTTCAGTCATTGTGACACCTAACTATAGGCATCTGAAAACATTGGTGCTCACAGAAATGTGCATGCCAGTATACAATTACTGAATTTTCAATTGAACACTTGCATTGTCTTTAACTTCATTTTGGTTTAAATATTTTTCTTAAGAATACTGTGATTGTGTTGTGATTTGTTAGTGTTAATTGTTCAGTGCTGTGTTTATTAGCTCACCTGAGCGATAGCTCGGGGTGAGCTATTGTGATCACTCAGCGTCTGGCGTCCGTCCGTCCGTCCGTCTGTCTGTCTGTAAACAATTTGTAAACATCTTCTTCTACTAAACCATTGAGCCAATTTCAACTAAATTTCATGTGGAGCATCCCTAGGTCATGGGACAAAAGAATTGTTAAAAAAAATTTGATCACATAACCAAGATGGCCGCCATGACCATATATGGTAAAAACCTTAAAAAATCTTCTTGTCAGAAACCGCTCATCAGATTTTCAAAAAATTTCACAGAGATGACCTTTGAAGGCTCCACTGAAAAAGTTGTTCAAAGAAATTTGATTCGTCAAAAAACATGGCCGCAGGAGCTCGTTGAACTTTGCATGTTTATTCGTTTTTGCCTATTTTGTGAAAACTTTCAAAAATCTTTCACATTTTTTGTCCGATCCTTTCCAAATTTGCACAGTGTCTTTATATCAATGAGGACACGAACCCTACAAAAAATGAGCATTATTGGTCCATGAAGTACAGAATTACCTCCCCTTGAATTGAGAAAATGGTGTTTATGCAATAAAGTCCAAATTTTTCATCCAATTCTTTCCAAACTTGTTTATATATCAGATTAAAGAGAATAAAATTTTCTTTATTATGGTTTTTCTTTCATGAAAATCCATAAAGGATAAGTGTTATTAATCGTTGCTTAATTAATGAACAATGCGAATTATCGGTATTGATTTTTTTCCTGACATGCCGTCCCAGATATTAACCGCTTTCAGCTGTAGACTGTCCATCAATACATCGTCGTGTTATTGACCTGAAAAATTCATACGCAGTCGGCATTAACACCGGTCATAGAGACAAATTACTGATGTGAAAACAAATTGTACATCGTAGAGGATTAAATAAACAATTACATCTGATTAAAGATTAAAGATTGCTGCCGATTTAAATCAATTTGAGTACTTTTTGCGTATATTTGATGCCGAATGGGAAGCTGTGTTTAGACTTAAGTTGAGAAAAATGGCAACGAGATACTTGCCTGTTGGTAGCTAAAGAAACTTCAGCGTACAGTTTATAATGGGTGGCCATTCCGCGCTGTAGTCTACGGGCGGGTAGTGAACTGGTTGAGAAAAGTGGAAGCTTGTGGAAAAGCGGTTTGAGAAGTTTGTAAGAAAACCCTGAATTATCAGTCTTGTGGGAAGAAGGCATTGCGTCTCCACGCAGAGGGCCCTTATCACATAAAGAATATAAGAACCATCAAGACCAACCAGGTAGGGTTTTTATTTTTTTAAACTAACACCCCGAATTTGGTTGTATTTTCTGTTGCTAAAGTTTACTGTTTAGGTTGTTTTGCATCAAAAATCGGCAAGATAGATCTAGCAAATTTGCCAATTTTTTTTTATTAATAACGTATGATTCATTGATTGTGAGCTTTTAAAACATTTTGACCTTTGAATAAAGCATAAATCAGAAAAAGAATTTTAACAGTAATTGAAAATACGATCAAATACGCCATTTTTGCTGACTGGGACAGGTCATTTTTAGTTAGATAAAATGTTTTATTGTCCCCAACATATGAGCCCAGCAGCAAGAAATGTTTTTTTTTTACTTTTGTAAAACAAATATGGGCAACCTACCGTAATCCAAATTCGCTGACACCTTAATTCGACGATGTTCTATTTTTATCGATTAAATGGATGATTATTGTCTTGGAATCATTTCAAAGTAATACAGCCCAGTTTAAAATTATTATTTTGTGCTATTAAACATTCATTATTTCTTAAATTATTTGCTAAATATTGCTTCATGTAACCGTTACATCGTCAAATTTGGGTCACACCAGGATACAATTATTTAGCATTCAAACAACGATTGGGATAAAAACTAGGGGAACCCATGCTGAAATTTTCAATTTTAACTGTTTAGCAGAAGCCACAATACCCAATTTTCTTAGGTGTATGTGGAGGCTTCTGGCAGCATGATTCTGTGAATATAAATGGTGACATTTGATTCTGCATTAATTAAACATGTATTATTGACTTTTTTAAAGTATGTGTGAAAAATATAATTTGTAACCACTGTTACAGGTTTTATCTGGTTCTTCAAAACCAACACCTGCAGTCGAGTCCATGCCAGACAGAGGGTGCATGTGAATGAATTGCCTTTTGACTAAGTTTTGTGTTTTCCTTATCAAATACATGAAGATTTTTAAATATATGTGTATGTTGTTTTTTTAAGAAAATAGAATTACCAGAACAGGTACAGGCACCCTTTAAATGTGTCGAATCCAGGAGCTTCTGGGGGCCTCTGGCCCCCTTGTCCCCTGGACCCACCGAGGGCCCTGCGGCCCCACTGGCCCCCAGCTTTAAGTTCAGGATTTTCAAAATATCCAACTTTGACCCCTGCAAATGCTTTGCTAAAACTTTGGCTACAGTTTCTAAAATTTGGCTACACAAAATTCCATTTGGCTAAAATGTTGGCCACAGAAATTTTTGGGCAAGAGGAGCCCTGTTTGGATTGTATTTGGGTCATCTGGGGTCAGCAACTAGGCACTAGGTCAAATAATAGAAAAACCTTGTGTAGACTATAGAGGTCACAGTTTTCATCAGATTTTATTGAAATATAGTCAGAATGTTTGTCTTGTTAAAATCTGGATTGGGATTGACTTTGGGTCATCTAGGGTCAAAAACTAGGTCAGATTAAAAAAACAAACTTTTGTAGACAGTAGAGGTCACAGTTTTCATTAGATCTTTATGAAATTTGGCCAAAATATTAATCTTGATGAAATCTGGGTTGGGATTGTATTAGGGTCATCTGGGGTCAAAAACTAGGTCAAATCATAGAAAAACTTTGTGAAGACAATAGAGGTCATAGTTTTCATATGATCTTAATGAAATATGGTCAGAATGTTTATCTTGATAATATCTGATTTTGGATCATATATGGGTCATCTGGGGTCAAAAATTAGGTCACCGGGCCAATTCTAGTAAAACCTTGTGTAGATGAGAGAGGTCACAGTTTTCATCACGTCTTAATGAAATTTTGTCAGAATGTATTAATTAATAAAATTTGGCTTGGGATTGTATATGGGTCTAATAAAATTTAAGTTCATGAAGCAAGGTTAGTCAGGTGAGCGATTCAGGGCCATCATGGCCCTCTTGTTTTTCATTTCATTTTTATACCCCCGGAGGAGGGCATATAGTGATCGCACTGTCTGTCTGTCTGTCCGTCACACTTTGCGTTTAGGTTTCGAAAAATGCTCATTACTTCTATGTCGCTTCAGATGTAACCTTCATATTTGGTATGCATGTGTATATGGACAAGGCCTTTTCATTCGCCACAACATTTTGACCCCTGTGACCTTGACCTTGAACTTAGGGTCTGCATTTAGGTTTTGAAATCTGCGTTTATGTTTCGAAAAATGCTCATAACTTCTATCAAAGCGTTTATAGTAGGGATGTCAACGAATATCCGAATATCCGAATATTCGGTCCCGGACCGAATATTCGGATACTGTTTTCCGAATCGAATATTCGGAAGAAAAAATAAAAAATCGAGTAATTTCAAAGACTTTGTATTCGTAAAATTTGCTTCAAACATTGTCAAAAATGTTGTTCCTCGTGTCATAATGTTTATTCCGGTTGGCGCGATAATGCGTCGCTATGGTGATGACAGTATACCGGTCATAAATCCCGCTAACAAAGCCAGACACTTTGTGTCAAAATTATGATAGGTGCAAATCGCGTCGGCAATCAAAACACCGACCTGCACTTGATCCAATGACTCGAATTACATTTAAAATTATCAAAGATTAAATGAGTAAAGGAAAAGCCAACGTTGTGTAAAAAACAAACAAGACCGTTTGGCAATTAAAACACCGACCCGTCTTGATCTAATTACTCAAATTACATTTAAAATGATCAACGATTAAATGAGTAAAGAAAGAGCCGACTTGGTGTGAAAAACAAAACAGATCGTATGGTTATAATCACGTTGTCCAATCAAAAAAGCTTTTAGAAAATAATTTACTCAACCTTTAATGAGTATTTGCGTATCGTATGGTCCAAAATTAATTAATTACTCAATATTCAATCAGGTATTATACTTAAAGAAATGTTTTTGGTATTGCACCCTCATTTAATTGAAAATATTATAATTGCTACACGCATAAAGTAAATATCTGTCCAAGCAAAATGCCACCTACGCCTTCCGCTGCTTGGAAGTATTTCACGACATCATCCGAAAAGAAGTCGCCGATCCAAGTGTCTTTTAAACGTGGCAACTTTAAAAGACTGACTGTTTAGTCTGTAAAACAGGTTCAAAGTGTGTTGTGGCTATGTACATAATTCATGTAAGTTCAGCTTTAATTATATGTAGATCTAACTGTTTTGTCATGTAATTATTTTGTCGTCATGTAATATTATGTTTCTCGTTCTATTGTGGATGTACGATATTAATAGTTTAAAAACAGTTTTTGTCATTCAATTTTAACAATAAAAAGTAATCAACAAAATCAGCTTCGAATTAGCGACGGCAACGCTGTGTCAATATTTAGTCACTTTCGTTGAACTTCCGGTAAAAACAAAAGTAGAATTCATGGAGTAATGGTACGGTAAACAAAGTTGACTTTTTTCCAACAGATGTTGACCGAATATCCGAATATTCGTTCGGAAGGGTGACCGAATATTCGAATACCGAAATCGGTATTCGTTGCCATCCCTAGTTTATAGGCATATGTCATCCTATGGTGACAGCTCTTGTTCCAATTATCATTATGTCAATAAATTTGAGTTGATGACGTGATGCATAGGTCTTATGAATCCCAGTCCGGTTGTACATTTTTTGAAGTCATCAGGACCCAATGTCCTGTGACCTTTAAATACTTTTGGGAATGTCTGGTTTGTCCCATCTTCATTAAACTTTTTCAGAATATTTTATGCCCCCCTTCGAAGAAGAGGGGGATTATTGTTTTGCACATGGCGGTCCGTCCGTCGGTCTGTCTGTCAGTCCGTCCACCAGATGGTTTCCGGATGATAACTCAAGAACGCTTAGGCCTAGGATCTAGAAACTTCATAGGTACATTGATCATGACTGGCAGATGACCCCTTTGGATTTTCAGGTGACTAGGTCGAAGGTGAAGGTCACAGTGACTCGAAATAGTAAAATGGTTTCCGGATGATAACTCAATAATGCTTAGGCCTAGGATCATGCAACTTCATAGGTACATTGATCATGACTGGCAGATGACGGCTATTGATTTTCAGGTCACTAGGTCAAAGGTCAAGGTCACAGTGACTCGAAACATTAAAAAGGTTTCCCGATGATAACTCAAGATTGCTTACCCCTAGGATCATGAAACTTCATAGGTACATTGATCATGACTGGCAGATGACCCCTTATGATTTTTCAGGTCACTAGGTCAAAGGTCAAGGTCACAATGACAAAAAAGTATTCACACAATGCTGCCACTACAACTGACATCCCATATTGGGCATGTTTTACAAACAGCCCCTGTTTAAAAAGAGCAATATAGAAGCAATAAGTCCAGAATGACTTCCCCTTGAATGTGAGAAAATTTTGAAATCCGCTTGTTTACGTAATTAATTCCACATTTTTCATCCAATTATTTCCAAATTTGCACAGTATCTTTAAAATCAATGAGGACTTGAACCCTATTGAATATGAGCAGTATCGGAGATATAAGTACACAATAATCTCCCCTTGAATTTGAGAAAAATTCTCCTTGTTTGCGGGATTAAGTTCATAGTTTCCATCTTATGCTTTCATCTTGCACAGTGTTTTAGCAGTAGAGCAATTCAGGCCCCCAGCGACATAAAATTATACAAATATTTTATACAAATAAATACAAACTGACAATAATTATTCATGTTATTGGTAAAAAAAAATCATTCATTTGTACAAAGCACATTACTCACATGTATAGTCCATCTTCATGAAACTTGGTAATAACATTTAATTTTGTTCAAATGATATCAGTGGAGTTCAAAACTGGTCATGTTGGATGTAAAACTAGATCACTAGGTAAAATTGAAGAAAAGGTTTGTTGACATACTTGTAGATAACATTTGTTGCATATTTTTTTCATGACATTTGGTAAGAACATTTGTCCCATTCATATCTCAGACTAGATCATAAATGATAAGTGGGGTGAAAAACTAAGAACAATGTATTATGTGAATTGGGAATAAGACATCAAACTGGAAATGGGCATCATTTTGATGATTTTCTCAAACAAAACTATTCATTTCATGATCTGATTTTATTTTTGTATTATTTTATCTATACTTCAAGCTTAATAAGCAATTTTCTATGACTCTTTCATTAACAGTGATTTTTTTAAAATAATTTTAACTGCATTTTTAAACTGTGTTCATGCGCCGCATGGACACAGTTTCATTTTATTAGGATTTTTAAAAAATCAATAAAAAATCCAGTTTTGTCGTAAAATAAATTTAAATGATGTTATATATGCACGTTTATATTTTAATTATATTTTGTAAAACTCAATAAATACAACTTGTAAAGCTGCGTATTATGCACTGTTGAAAAAACACAATTTATTCCTCAAATTGATGTCTTATTCCAACTTCACATAATACTGTGTTTAAGTCACTATGTAAAACTGCATGATTACAAATCTTATAAAAACTATAGGTCAAATTGATTTTATAATGCTCGTGAAAGCATTTGTTTCAATGATATCTCGGCCGATTTGAAAACTTTTGAAGTAATATCATTTGTCCAAATGATTTCATTGGTTGAGTTCAAAGCTAGATGACTAGGTTGTATTTAAAGAAAATATTTAAAAAACAGTAGAAGTATTATATGTTTCCTCAATATCCTAGAAACTTGCTGAACATTTATTCGAGTTATTTCTCCACAAAATAAGATATGATTAAAGTCAATTTATAAACATGTCTTCAATGCTGCAGGTAGTTTTGCTTATAATGCTACAGTAAAATTACATGTATCTTTTTTTTCACTCAAAAAGTCATATGTGTGACCCACTTCTAATGAAACTTGCTCAAAACATTGATAAAGTGTGCTGTCATAATATCTGTTCTGCATAAACATTAAACAATTTTTTTAAATGACCACCAGTTGTTGGGGCTGTTTTAAATACCATACCAGGAAGTGCTATAATTGTAATCACCCTTTTCGGTGTAGTTCGGTGTGTGGCTGTAGTGTTAGGTGTCCGTTTTGTACCGTCTTTGTTACCACTTTAGATTCACATGTTAATATATTATCAATTAAACTTTAAACTTTGTTAGAATGTTTATCTAGACAGTATTAAGGCCAAATATGAATCTGATTCATGTGCGCGGCCGGTGCATACAAAACTTCATTATTGAATACGCCTGAAATTGGTGCGAAGATTTCACGTTGCATGCAGCACATCCGTGTATATGAATTCATTACTTATCATATGTTTGACCAATAACAAAGGCTTATTAAATAAAGTAATTCCAATGTTTTTCACACTGTCATAAACCATATATAAAACTGTCGTGTATGCGCTGTTTGAAATTCTTTAAAAAAATGATTTTAAAGTTATTTGAAAAAAGCATCACTTACCTGTGTGTTTACATCCATTGACATGAATTAGTGAAAAAAAGCATCACTTACCGGTGTGTTTACATCCATTGACATGAATTAGTGAACCCTTTAAAGTCATGTGATCCTGCTTCCTGAATATATGTCAAGGCCGAGTTCAAATTTTGTGTCATTTGTGTGTTGAAAGTAGTTTACCAGATGAACAATAAGAAAATCCTTTGTGCAACTACAGAGACCATATTTCATGACTCATTCTGAAAACAACAACAAATGTGTACCTTGACAATATCTAGGCCAAGTATGAAAGTGGATAACATGCGTCTAGAAACAATGTCACCAAGTCAAATCTTAAACTAAATTCTTAACACTCTAGTGGGGTCAAACAATAGACCACCAGTTGAAGCCTTCCATAATTCATGTCCAGGAACTCAGATTAGCCCTTAAAGGGACTGTCAACCACGACGACGAATAAAAGGAAAGTTGTAAAATACCGTATGTTTTTAGCATTATAAGTTTATATTGATTACAGGGGTGGCGAAATCTCAAATCAAAGTACTGACAGTACTGGTGTTACGATGCTTTTGAAGAGGAAGGATATAAAACATCAATTTAAGTCTATCTATATCACCACAATTGTGTATGTTGATACGAACATTAGGGTACGATTAAAAATTTGGGTACGAAAATTTTGGTTACGAAAAAAATTTTGGCACGAAAAAAATTTGCGTACGAAACATTTTTGGTACGAAAAAAAGTTTAGGGGTACGGGGAAGTAGTACCCGTGGGTAACTTGACCCATTGAGCGAAACTGGGAGGCGGGTCACATTCTTGTTCATAAAGTATGGCAATACCTTCATGATGATTCTCGAAAGTAGGTATGAGCACATAGCCGGACCATGTGAGCTCAATCGTATGAGCACTTGACTATCCGAGTTCGCCCACGAACATATGGATAAGTTAACTAATAGCAAAATGACCTTATACACGTATATGCTGAAATCTTACAATCGTACGAAATATCAAATATGGTATGTACACTTAGGTGGTTGTGTAATTTCTGTTAGAATATCGTATTCAATACTGTGAAACCATTATTAATCGTCAGGCATTAATTTTAATAAATTTCGTCAGTCGACCGATCGGCCAATTTAAGATCCTAACGAACAATCATGCTCTATGTTTGAAAAAAAAACAAACACTAAATTGAACAATATTTTAAAACTTTACCGTAGACATGAGGCATTAAATTCCAACATAATCCATGCACACATTCACTGCTGTTTCGTAATCAAGATTAATCCAGTTTTGACACAAAGCGATGTAGATTACACAAGGTACTTAACTGACACGTTACACTTCTTTAAAACGCGTGTGCAGTACAGCTGTATCGAATGCGTTGACTTCGTTTATGTAGAATGGTAATGAATTAGCGCTAATTGTTTATAACTTTATTACCCATTAGGTGCATTGTGTTTTTCAGGGGTGTTGCATATTAGCCATCACGCAGCGAATGCCGATGAAAGATAATAAACCAAATGAAAAGATGACGATGTGTGATCAACATGCGTATTTATCACAAATTAATAAAGAATATTTTAATTGCTGTTTGTTGTTTGATTGTTTGCGTTTAACCACACTTATTACTATTTTATATGTATCAATTTATTTATTTTTAAATTATTGACATTATTGATTTATATACCGGTAGTTTACTTTTAAAGAACAAACACACACATAGAGTTTATAATTTTAATGTTGATATCAGAATAAAAAAGCATTTTATTTGAAAAAAAAACACTTAAGAAACTGGAACCTCTTTCGTATAACACAAACAGTTTTAAAACGGTATTGACAGCATTTTAATAAAAATCATACCAACTAGAACACATACCCAAGAAAATAAACAAAAGTGACTAGTTTGATTTGCTTGCAAAAAAATGCTTCATTTCATTTAGAGAGCAAAAAAACAGGAAACAACATTGTTTCATCAACACAACATGGACAATTTTTTTTAAATCAGTCCAGCTTTAAGACTAATTTGCAATTGGCTTCATTGTTACAAACACTCGTTAACGGTTATTCGATCCCACTTGTCCGCTAATCATAACAATGAACATGTGAATGGCATACATTAACCCTTTACTTGACAGCCATTTAGCCAATATAAGCCTCTACAGTTACCACAAGACCTAGCTGCCTGCTGACCAGTGGCTGATAGCCATCTTATCAATATCAGTACCCCATCTGTACAGGCATTATTGGAAAAACGCTGTTTTATGACCCTCTTTGCTTTTGAACCCGATATTCTCATAAAAATTGAAATATTATTGAAAAATACTCAATATGAAAGTTTTAGCTAATAAAATTTCCTTTCCTGTGGTGTAAACTGTATGTTTCTACCTTAATTTAATGGTCAGTTATAGTCATGCAAAGTTGACTGTTGTGTGTTTTACTGCGTTTCAATGCAAATCTACCTCTTTGGAAACGCAACCTTCATTGCCTTTAAACCTGATTTTCTCATAAAAGTTGAAATATTATTGAAAAACACTCAATATAAAAGTTTTAGCTAATAAAATTTCTTTTCCTGTGGTGTAAACTTATGTTTCTACATTATTTTATTCATCAGTTATAGTCATGTAAAGTTGACCGTTGTGTGTTTTACTGAGTTTAAATGCAAATCTCTTTCCAGCTCATATCGAAACTTTGTGAAGTTGGTGTTTTGAATCAAATACAAATAATTATATTTTGGAATATTTAATTTTTTTCTTACTTTCCAAACTACAATTCTTCTTTCTTGAAGATTTTTTTATTTTATTAATTCATTCTGCAAGCCTCAAAATTCATGTAAATTCTTATAAATAACTATAGAAAAACACAGAGTTTCTCAAACAACTTCATTCATTTTCAAAATCAATTGCATTATTTCTTATAAAATTCTTACAATACTTGGTATTTCTATTACATTAATTCACCAAATGATTTATAAACATTTATAGATACCGGTAACAATTTAATTGGATGTTGCATAATGTGCCATGAATATTCATATAATCAATTTGCATTTTGCATTTTATTACCGATCGAAATCCGGCAATGTCGGCGTCTTCAAAAAGTCTTCAGTTCGTGTATTTATTTGCAAAATTCAATTTTTAGGCGGCTACTTTATTATCAAATACTCCAGTTTATAATCTGATCGCCGACATATAACTTTATAACCCAGAAGTCGCCGACAAACCTGTGTATTCGTGTACCAAATTACAAAACGCCGAGGTAACATGGCACGCGCGCCAACGTCATCTGAAGACTACTGCTGCGTCCGGTATGTTTATTCAAAGTGTCTAAAACCCGTGTTTCTTATCCCTAAATGTTAGATTAGCATGTGCGCTATTAATTATTATGTTGGTCAGTTCAAAGGCATATTGAAGACCGCCGACTGCGTCTTTATTTTATTGCCCAATCAAGCACCGATAATCCAATATCCTGTGTATTACGAAACACAAACTTTAGATAAGCACGTGTCGTTTGTAAAAACATTTGAGTGTACATGCCATGTAACATATCGATGTAATTCTCGTATATGATCTCGGAAACAAACATTTACCATAAAATTGAATCAAACAACAATAAGAATGAAATCGATTTACACCCAAATCATATTATATCCCTATGGAACGTGTTTAATTTTGCTGCATTTTTAACGAGTTATTAATACGTTTTCGCAAAATGTCCAAATTAAATACAGTTCGAGAATAGCAGTTATTTTAGGAAATTACGAAATGCCCGAAGCGCTCACATCCCGGAACGTGATTTACGCATGTCAAATGGTAAACCCTCGTCTTGATTGGTCGCCAATTGCATCATAACTTTAAATAGCAACATTACCGGATGTTTACTCGACATTTTAGAAAAATGATGAACGTAGGTGTATATGCATTTCTGTTACACTTCAAACGTCATTTTAAGCATTTAAATAGCAAATTAAATCGTGCCTCGTAAAAACGCGTATATATCAGGTAATAGATATGGTAGTAGAAATGCGTAGATAACAGGGAATCCATACAGGCGTAAATACGCGTATTTGACAGGGAATCGATAGGGTCGTAGAAACGCGTACCTGTCAAGGAAAGAGTTAAGAGGGTCCATTACTGTCCCTTGATAACAAAAGACTAGTTAATTGGCATGTGACAAACAGGCCCCACCTCCTGCAGTGATTCTCAAGTGTGTTCCCGCATTCGTAACACGATTTTTCGCAACTGCGCTTGATCGCGAATATGTATTTCACACAAATCGGATAGTGACTGACGCATTTTTTAAAAAATTCAAAATCAGAAATCGGCGAATTTAAGTGCTGACGAAATTGTCATTTTTATAAAAATGCCGAAATTTTGTGCTGTCGAAAATAAATGGTTTCACAGTATGTAAATTTTAAATGATTGTGCCCGCACTTGAGTTTGTTGCCTTGTTTGAGTCTATACGCGCCTAGGCTGCACCCAGTCTGTGTATTTGTGTTTTTCCAAGGTAATGAGTTACCTCCGCGCTGAGGCTGCATAATGTTGGGACCCAGAGTGTGTCCAGCATTCCTACCTAATAAGATTAGATTGACGACAGTTGGGACGAATTTTGAATGATAGCTGCAATTTCCAGCTATTTGTTTTGTACTGAAATACTTTTTGATTTTTTATATGGTCAACTGCTGCCGGGGGGGGGGGGGGGATGAGATTATCCGGAAAAAAACACCTGTCCGGAACGGTGACCACAAAACATACAAAATATAACATTGCGCCGGAAGCGGGAATCGAACCGGTGTCGTAAAGGTGAAAAAGCGAACGTCCTTACCACTGCGCTAGCGGGACGGACAATTACGCAAAGAAATGTTGTTATATCTATATATATCATAGCAGTGCAGCGTTTACAATTTGCAGGTTCGAAATTGTTCGCATTCTTTAGTTTTGTGATCACGTAAAAAGTTATATTACATGTTTTATTCGCAATTTATTTACTAAATCGAGAACAAATATCAAACAAAATAGAGAAAATATATAGTTGTTTCATTGGTCCATAAAAATAAAATGGATGTAAAATTACTAATTTTAAATTAACGTTCTGATACACTTATTGAATCTGTTTCCCCAGGATATGCTGTTCTATTAATATTTACCTTTATCAACACGAAGGACAACTCTGCTAGGAGAATGTTATCAATGAAAATCAACGAGCAATCTCCTACGCAGTGGCGAATGCCAAGGGAAGTAACTGAAAAATCGAGTTATCTCAATCGGACTGGCTCGGTCTTTTACATAGGTTCCCATTGTGAAGAATTTTTTTAACTGGTTGTCATGTAACAGCTTATAACATATTTTTTATTCTTATGAGTTTATTCTTACGATAGAAATTAAAAAGGATAATATGTATATTTCAATAATGTATATATGCAATGTTAAGATAAAGCTTGAGCATTTAATAATACATATTGGGAGGTATTTGCAAAACTAAGACCTGATTTAAGATTAAATCCAAATAAGAACACAATGAGTCCAGAGTCAGCATTTAGATACGAGATTTTGAGTAACACGCATGGTCAACAAACAGCACAGATGAAAAGGTCACCTATTGTCTGGTGTACAAAAGTTATAGTACTGACGAACGTAACGGAATTACTCTATACCAATAAAAATTGATTAGTACCAATATACATTGATTAAATTTTAGAATATCCGCCAAGCAAGTAAATACATGAATAGGTTGTTCCTTCTATAACATTCTAATAAGTCAACCAATCCGTAATAAGCCCGGACCTTGGTGACCAATCGAAATTACAAGTAGATTTTATGTAAATTAACCTGGGGATAAAATGCAGTGTTTTAGTTAGTAGAAAAGACTCCGCGGTTAGATTTGAGAAGAACTTGGAGAGTTGTCACGTCTTCTTAACGTGGCAGCCATGTTGGCTGCCGCGCTGTAAAATTGTACTTCATGAACATTAGAAGCGTTGTGTTAGAAATTATTAAACAGAAATAAATCTCGATGAAAACAGAAATGAACTTTGGTTGTTACTGTGTGATATCAACGAACAATACGCAATTACGCTACACAGTACATTTTATGGTTGCCGTGACTTCAGGACGAACATTGGAAAACATTGGGAAACGGAGTACAAACAACACTATACGGAATCACAGGCCAACGGATCAAAAAAACAACGCGACATGGAAAACGGTCAGTTTTTTCATAAATTATGGCAAACAGGGGTTTATTTAAAATGTTATCAAGTAAGAAATACAAAGTAAAAGGCGTTATGACAACGAAATTTTTAAGAATTGTTTTAAAGAATTTTACGTAGATAGGTGTTAAAGAAATGATTAATCATGTACGGAAAAATTATGCAAGTATCAAAATCAATACAGTTTTTCATTGATCAGTATTTTTTCTAAAAAATCGGTAAATTGAGAATAAAATAAATGAATAAGAAAGTATTTGAAATTTACATAATTATATGAGTTATAGAAATACTGAAATTAGATGCGCACAAATAATTGAGGGTATTTAAAGAGTTTTTTATATTTTTTGTATTATTGGAATATATAATTATGTACGGACACATTTTTGCATAATATAAATACATTTGTAATTGATGGTATTTTTTAAATTTTTGATATTTTTGCAAGTTTTCATGAAATATGAACGTATGAGGAAATTAGAATATTTGAAGAATGTTTCATTAATTTGACATTATAGGAATACAGATATATGAGGCATATACATTTTTATAATTAAGGAATTTTGAAGGCAGTTTAATATTTTGATATTATATTAAAGGAACTTATAAGGTAGGAATAAACATTAGAGAGTATCCGATTTTGACGTCATTTTATATAAGATATGAAATAGAAACCTGCACATAAATGGGAATTAAGAGACGTACACAAAATCAGTATACTTGACTATGGTTTCATGCATTCATAGAATAAAGAAATTAGGAGGGTAAACACATTTATAAGAGAAATAATGTTGAGTGCGAATATGAATAGGGCAGACACTTAAAAAAAATATTATGTAAATATGTATATACGAAATTTTGTTTATTGCAAATGTATGTAGGGTATCGGTAATATTGAAGGTCTTGAGTAATTTTAAGTAAGAATTTAATGTGTTCTGTCACGAAAACTGTGCAGTTAAAATATACTGATATATGCGCATTAAATTTCTGTTATTGAATAAACTCTATAAGGTACATAGAGGTTTATGAGAGCCTATCATTTGCGAAATGATGGAAGCCTACCATTTACTCATGGTGGAAGAATACTTATTGTATTAGATTTATAGGATTAGTTCATTAGGAGAACAAGACTTGAAATTTGAAGTATACCGATAAATGTTCTGGTATTATGAATGCATATTGAAAAAAGTCTGCCCTTTTTCATCAAAAATTTCACAAGTGTTTAGAGAGACGCGCGTATTTAAGAGCGCCCAGGTACATATGTCGATAGAAAAGGTCATTAAGTACATAATGATACACAAGCGATTAGTGATTTTAAGATACGAACGCGATACGTCTGTTTAAAGTGCAATACCCTAGGTAAATAAAGTAGCGCATACCTGTCACAAATTTACTGATAGTACGTACGTAAAATATCGAGCTGTTATGTAATGTTTAAAGGAGTGTTTCGATAGTAATTGGTGTAATAAAGGTTGTATTTACTAAGGCGTTCTATTAAGTTGTCATGACGGTATTTAAGAGGAACTAAAGGGGATATTTATAAATGTTTGCCATGATTTTGAACAACTGATACTTGTATCACCACAACGCATATGAAAGATCGAGATTTGAAGACAACGCCGAAAAAGAGCGACTTCGCGAGATAACGCCTTCCACAACGAATAGAAGAAACAAACAACATGATTAGGATGGAACATCACGGTGTTTACTCTCAAAGTGAATACCTGGTTCTATTGCTAAAAGAAGACCCAACGCCAGACGTTTTCGAAGGACAACAAGTGACGCAACACTGGACACAATACTTGTGACGTTAAACACTATAGGGTAGATGCAGCCGTTCAACTGTTTGACGTGCGTAGATAACGCATTTGGAATGATACTTCCGAGGCCTAAGACATCAAGGAGAACACTGCTATAGTTAATACCTCGTGAGCATTATGACCAATAGAAGATCTTAATGTCCCGAGAGAAACGAAGATGCTGGGACCATCAACGAACGAACGTAACGGAATTACTCTATACCAATAAAAATTGATTAGTACCAATATACATTGATTAAATTTTAGAATATCCGCCAAGCAAGTAAATACATGAATAGGTTGTTCCTTCTAGAACATTCTAATAAGTCAACCAATCCGTAATAAGCCCGGACCTTGGTGACCAATCGAAATTACAAGTAGATTTTATGTAAATTAACCTGGGGATAAAATGCAGTGTTTTAGTTAGTAGAAAAGACTCCGCGGTTTGATTTGAGAAGAACTTGGAGAGTTGTCACGTCTTCTTAACGTGGCAGCCATGTTGGCTGCCGCGCTGTAAAATTGTACTTCATGAACATTAGAAGCGTTGTGTTAGAAATTATTAAACAGAAATAAATCTCGATGAAAACAGAAATGAACTTTGGTTGTTACTGTGTGATATCAACGAACAATACGCAATTACGCTACATGGTTATCAAACCTTAGACGACGTTGTTCCAGCATCGTCAAAAACTATACTTGTCCACCGACAACCATTTAGGAAATTTAACTTGCCCGTTGCTGAACTACACTTGTCCGTTAATGTTTATATAAATTGTAAACGCATTTATTGATTAATGTTAAATAATGTGGAATATATCAAAATGAGTATGATTTGCTTGTTTTGTTTATAATTGTATTTCAATGGTACATTCATTATAGCAGTATATTATAAACAATATAAAGACTTTCTCAAACTTTAAATCTTGCAAATGTGCTGAACATAAGTACATTGTAATCTTAACAAATTAAACTAGTCCAATATGTGGACCTCATCAGACTGAGGCTCCGCTACTGGTAGCAATTTGATTATATATAACCATTGAAAATCTGTTAGCCAAGTTTCTTGAAAAGTTCTGGTGCGTTTACTTAGATCATATTTTTTATCATAATCTTTCTTAGTTTTTTGGGAGGTGGGCTGCTCAAAGCTTCGGGTTTCTGCTCCGTTCTTAAAGATTAAAAAAAAAGTTTCATCTTTACCATTAAAGTCGTCTTAAATAACAAGGTAGACCGTGTTTTGATTATCTTAGATTGATACTTTTTATTTCCGTCTGATTGTAAAAATAAAGAAACAAGTCTGTACACATGTCTAACAGTCAGGCCCAATGCTGAAAATGCGGCATGCTCCCTGTCTCTTATAGAATAAGGAAGATCACTGTGCAGGAAAGTGCACGTATTTTATCTTGATTGCTCCGCAAATAGCACTGACAATGTAATCGCGTGTCAACACCTGGTTTTGTAAAACTTAATTACGGCTTTAATACAATGTATTTTGTATACCTGGACGCGACTTTTAAAAAACTTGTTGTCCACGGACAACTTAATTGAAAAAAGTCAGTTGCCCAGACAAGGAAAAGTAAGACTCTGGCAACTCGGACATTTGATTTCGTCACCCCTGGATTATAATAGCACGACAGGTATATTACATTACTTGAAATAAGTTGTTAAGTTTTCATATTTTCAGTATATTCGGTAATAAATTTTACTGGGTATGTCTACCAGGTAACTACCAGGCAAAAATATAAATAACGCCAGTAGATTGAAAATCATCGTCATGTGGTAAACCCAGGAATGCAAATTATGCATGCGTAGTGAATTGTATATATTTTATGTATACAATTATCAATATACTTATTTGTAGTGTGTATATCGTTATGTCACAAATTTTTCGTGATGTACTTTTGATTTCACATCGCGAAATTGTATTACTTAATATACTGAAAATATGAACTTTTTTCAAGTTATGTAATATACCAGTCGTGATTTTTTTAATCAATATAAACTAATAATTGTAAAAAAATGCGGTATTTTACAACTTTGATTTTCTTCGTTGCCGTGGTTGACAGCCCCTTTAAGGTTCATGATGGCTTTCTTCATTCATACTATGTTTTTTGTTTAATTATAATATGACATGATGCCTACATTCTTTATACTCAGAAGAAAGTCAAGAGTGGGCTATTACCGGTATGCAACCAATTATGATGGGAGCTAAACATTTTGAAACTATTATATTCAAAGAAATGGTTTCATAAATGATAACATGTTTAAATGCAAGATCAATTTGCCATTGCTATGTGCCTTCTCATTTCAATGTCATATGATACCTTTTTGCACCAAGGGGGCAAATTATACTTCTGAATAATCACTTGAAATTTGTCCATTGCTTTACATTAGACGGTAATAAGAATTTATCTCTTGATTAAAAATTATGGAGTTTCAATATTTGTCAATATACTTGTGATTTGTGTCGAAATGGTTGAGTGTATGTGTGTATGTGCTAGTCCATTGTTAATTTTTACAGTATTTAACAATAAGTATGAATTATCACATCATTCTTCATCTATTTATGTATGAAGCTAATGCCAATTTATGCAAGAAAGCAATTAGTAAAGAGGAATTAAGTTCTCATAATTTATAACCTTAAAAGAAAGAAAAATATTATAGTAAAAAACACATATTACCATAAAACGTTGTGTATAAGGCGCATTTATGTATAACGCGCATCTACTTTTTTAAGGTAAAAAAACGGGAAAAAAAGTTTTTGAAGCAAAAAATATCGGGGGGAAAATTTCGTACCGCAGGCTAACTGAAAATCGTTATATTTAGATTGCCGATCTTACGTGTTCTTTTATTGCTTCCATTATTAATTATTTTAAAGACGATAACGATACAACTAGTTTGTGTTTTTTTTTAATCATATTATGCGTAAAAATTAATGTTTGGATTTAAATGAATTATGCATGAAATGCACACTTTCCACGAGGATACCATCAAGGTTTTCATCATATGTCTCCGAAGTAACTGTCCACGATTTTATCGTGGAGTACACATAACGGATGGATTAGTTATAACTAAGAAATTGACATTATTGATTGGTATTGTCACGTGGTTATTCATGCATGACTAATTCACAACCGCATGTTTTATTTACAATGCCGATATCATGCGTTCTTTTCGAGTGTCTATAATTGACAGGAGACTTAAACGACTCAAACTTCTCAACACCATTACGACATTACCGGCGATAAACAAACAATGGAGGTGTGTGAAGCCGTTTGCTGGTTCGCATGTTTTGATAATAGCCCAGCTACACAAAACTTGACAGGTGACGCAAATTGCTCGATAATCACATCCCCAATCTTGACAAGACGTATGAAAACGTGTAAACAAACACAACATCAATTTTATTAACACATTTGAAAAGCAAGAAAAATATTCATAAATATATCGGGAAAGACCTTGCCGACATACTATTGTAAATCGACAAGTGCCCCCAAATAAATTGTGTAACCCTAGTACAGTAGGGTATAATATTGTGGGAAAACAATAACATTTAAATAAAAATGGCTTCCTTGTTTTTCATTCTCTCCTTCAAATTTATTTGATTTCAATGCTCTGTACGTACCTGAAAAAGATAGAAAATATTTATGTTAACGTTATAATGTTTGTCCATCTTATTCAGATCGTAAATATAACACTATTATTAACATAGTTACAGTTAAAACACCGGAAAACAGAATGATGCAAATTACCGCAACTGGGTAACTGACAGGGAAAAAATGTCTTCGCATGGCTGTAGTTGTTTTTAAAATGAAATTTTAGGGTAAAAAAGTGCGCCTTATACACAACTTTTTACGGTAACTGCTTATGCAAACACATATTTTATTTTATACTTAGATTGCCATTTCATAAGAATTATTATGCCCCCCTTCGAAGAAGAGGGGGTATATTGCTTTGCTCATGTCGGTCTGTCGGTCTGCCACCAGGTGGTTGTCAGACGATAACTCAAGAACGCTTAGGCCTAGGATCATGAAACTTCATAGGTACATTGATCATGACTCGCAGATGACCGCTATTGATTTTGAGGTCACTAGGTCAAAGGTCAAGGTCACGGTGACCAGAAATAGTAAAATGGTTTTTGAATGATAACTCAAGAACGCATATGCCTAGGATCATGAAACTTCATGGGTAGATTGATCATGACTTGCAGATAACCCCTATTGATTTTGAGGTCACTAGGTCAAAGGTCAAGGTCACGGTGACCCGAAATAGTACAATGGTTTCCGGATGATAAATCAAGAACCCATACGCCTAGGATCATGAAACTTCATGGGTAGATTGATCATGACTCGCAGATGACCCCTATTGATTTTGAGGTCACTAGGTCAAAGGTCAAGGTCACGGTGACCCGAAATAGTAAAATGGTTTTCGGATGATAACTCAAGAACGCATACGCCTAGGATCATGAAACTTCATAGGTAGATTGATCATGACTTGCAGATGACCCCTATTGATTTTGAGGTCACAAGGTCAAAGGTCAAGGTCACGGTGACCCGAAATAGTAAAATGATTTTTGGGTGATAACTCAAGAACGCTTTTGCCTAGGATCATTACACTTCATAGGTACATTGATCGTGACCCGCAGATGACCCCTATTGATTTTCAGGTCACTAGGTCAAAGGTCAAGGTCACAGTGACAAAAATCGTATTCACACAATGGCTGCCACTACAACGGACAGCCCATATGGTGGGGCATGCATGTTTAACAAACAGCCCTTGTTTCAATTTGAAACACTGAATATGTCTTAATAAAAACACATTTTGTCTTGTGGCACTTCAATGAGTATAATAATGATGAGTTAAATATACATAACTTTATGTTATGTATATGCATTCTAGTAATGGCATTACTTAAGAGTGGTAATATCATTATAATGAATAAATGCACAATTTGTTGTTCAATGCGGTTTGCATTATTTCCCAAACACACAGTAGATAGATACATATTTATTTATATATTTTTATTTTAATAATAATCATATAGTATTGCCTCTAGAAAAGTAACATGTGAATTGATGTAACATATGCATTGTTATTGTATGTGCCTAAATATTTTTTTTTGTTAAAATGCCCCTTTTAATTTGTATTCTAATTAATATCGTTTCGGGGTACACAGTTGGTTATTGGTCAGTTGATTACTATTCAATCACTTACTGTCTCCCATGTGGTTGTATTTCAGACTATGCGTACAAGTAACTCCATTACCTCAGGCTGCCAGACGGAAGTCAACCAACTTTGAGAACCTGTCTGTCAGCACGGAAAATACTCTTTCACAACTGAAACAATGTCAGACGTATCAGGAGGACAGAATCAAGTCTCTTAAGGTTTCATACAAAGAACATGAGAGGCTTATTGTGGATGGTTTGCGTGTGAATATAGTATCGTATTTACACGAATGTGAAACCAGCACAGTTAATACAACACATAAACATATGCAATACCCAATCAGTGAAATGCGTGAGGGAATCAAATATTTATTAGCAGATTTTGAGAAAAGCACTATTAAGGAGAAGAAAGAAGAGCTAAACCTGAAACAAACTCCTCTCAATGTTGTGAGAAACAGCTGCATTAGACTTCACTATGAATTGTTCCATCTTCATGTAGCCATACCGAGAGTACTGGGTAAACCTGAACTCTCTTTTATTGCCAGTAAAAAATGTCTGGAAAATATGCAACAATCTGATATATTTATAAAAGAGAACTTTTCAAACATGCAGTTTGTAAACAAAATGGCGACACAGTCTGATAGAGTTTTCTTCTTCTGTTGTTTATCATGCATGAAAAACAAGAATATCGAAGAATATGCAGTGTATTACTGTGAAAAATGTCAACAGTGTTTTTGTAGACAGTGCTGTGAGCTACATCATGACTATTTGTTTAGTGAACATGTAAAGTATAACCGACTAAATATGAGGAACTGGCCAGTCTCAAAGTATTTGGAGGCTTTTATACTAATGTGTGAAATACACACTCATAAACAACTAGAGACGTTCTGCAAAGATCACAGTCAGCTGTGCTGCTCAAAATGTGTTTCCTTAAGTCACAGGTATTTAAACATTAAAAATCCTTAGAACAATATAATTTGAGGTATTTCTTATTTGTCAGACTAGTTATCTTTTGCTCGGGTCCATTTAATCGTCAGGAATTAATCAAAGCGCTGAACGCACTAAAGATGTTCGCTATTGCATAATTTAACATGCAATTCATTTTACAAAATCAATCGCAAGTTTGAAATGAGCACACGTCATTCAACTTTATAAAGTGTGTGTCATAGCACACAGGTCGAGTTTTGTGGTCACTTTTTATCATCCTTATTATTTCATAGAAATAACTTAGACAAAATAAAAACAACATGCTTTTTGGACGTTCTGAAAGCATAGAAAGTATGATGAAAATGGTAATGAGAACTTAATATAAAGAAAATTTGCAGTCACCATCATATTAATGGAATATTTTTTCTGATATCAAATAACTATCTCACCAAAAATATAAATTCATAATGAAAGTTCCGTGTACAAAACTTTTGATTTTTTACACCATATACAAATTCAAAGTATACAATAATCTTCGTATCTTGTATATGGAGGAATAAAAGTATATAAACATTGCTGTTTATGCTTTACTTGTTACCCAAGCAGTTCACACAGTGTAAACAACGCTGACATAAACATAGGTATAGAGCACTAATGCGCTTTGTTTTACTCAGTTTTCATCTTAGTGACTTTTACATAAGGCCAACAGACACGCATGAATATTTTTGAATATTTAATAAGCTGATTCGAGAAACAACCTCTGAATTGTTGTTACATCACTGCGTATGTGCTCAATTCAAAGGATGTAGCACTGTTCAGTGTAAGGATTTCCGGACTACTCTCTGTATGCTCAAATGACACAAATTGTGGCCCTGTTATAATTACGCGTAACAATCCATCTCGCAGAATTTCACTTTCACCTCCAAGAGGAGAAAACAATCATTAGCGAAATAGTATAGTGTCATGATAAGAGAAAATCGTTTATTTATCATACCACAATGTTTACCGTACTTGGTCAGCACGTCTGGAAATCATTCCTTAATGTGTGGATAGGCTGCCATTATTAACAAGTTTGCTATTTTGAATTCAATTTTGTATCAGAAAGCATTGTTCTTTAATGTGGCATTTTCAATTCGCAATTAGATTTGTAATGACCCTTGTCATGCAAAATGGGTCTTATTCCATATGCGCCCATCATATAAATAGCCCACTCAGCTATCTCTCCTTCTGGTAAGGAGAAACATAACATATTGAGTGATTTTATAGCGAACAGCATCGCCTATGGCCTGACTGTGCAAAAGCACATGTTGGGTTTAACAAACGCTTGCCGAAACGCATAAGACCCATTTTCGCATGATGGCGCTATTGACATGTGATTTAAATGTTTCGAATGAAAACTGCGTTTAAATCAAATATCAACATACGATATATTTCGAAAGTGAAGAAAGATACTCATAACAAGGCGTATGAGGACACATATGAAGTGCTCTCTCGTAGTATATATATATACCCCCTTCTAAGAAGAGGGGGTAGATTGCTTTGCACATGTCGGTCTGTAGGTCGGTCTGTCAGTCGGTCCGTCCACCAGGTGGTTTCCAGAAGATAACTCAAGAACGCTTGGGCCTAGGATCATGAAACTTCATAGGTACATTGATCATGACTCGCAGATGACCCCTATGGATTTTGAGGTCACTAGGTCAAAGGTCAATTTCATCGTGACCCGAAATATTAAAATTGTTTTTGGATGATAACTTAAGAACGCATACGCAACCAACAGGGCGAACTCTGAACAATATAACTGAAGCAACTGGTCTGTAATCCTAAATCTATAATTATCAGTCCAATGAAACATAATCATTTGAGTAAAATAAAGTGGATCAGTAAAAATATTATCAGAATATGAGAATTTTTTTGTATATTTTGTATATTAAATATTGTGTTAATGTTTAATTTTGTTGATTAATATAAATATAAGCAGGACAGGGGAGGTAATACACTTTTATATCTTTCTTATATACAGGGGAAACAAATGCAATAAGTTTAAATTTTATGTTTAATAAATAGAGGATATTTGTTAATGTCAGTGTGAGATCATTTGTTATTTTTTCATTGTCCCTTGACATATTGCTTTTATATTATGCATACTTGTTCACCCCCAACCTCACCCCCCCATTTTTTTTAAACGTCATTTAATAAATTACCACACCCCACATTATACCCCCTCTCACCCCCCACCCCCCTACCTCCCACCCCCCAAATTTGTTTTTTTTAAACATCTAATAAATCAATAAACCCCACATTATACCTCCCTCTCACCCCACCCCCCTACCCCCCACCCATCAAAAAAAAAAAAAAAACAATTTAAACATCTTATAAATTACCACATCCCCCATTTTAACCCCCTCTCACCCCCAACGCCGCCTACCCCCCACCCCCCCATTTTTTTTCAACATCTAATAAATTATCACACCCCACATTATACCCCCCTCTCACCCCACCCCCCCTACCCTCTCATCCCCCCCCAATTTTTTTTTTAACATCTTATAAATAACCACACCACACATTATACCCCCCTCTCACCCCCACCCCCCCTACCCCCCCCACCCACCCCCCCCAATTTTTTTTAAACATCTAATTAATTACCACAGCCCACATTATACCCCCCTCTAACTCCCCCTACCCCCCCCCTAACCCCCCACCCCCCTAAAATATTTTTTTATTAACATCTTATATATTACCACACCCCACATTATACCCCCCTCACTCCCCCCTACCCCCAAACACCCCCATCCCCCCCCCATTTTTTTTTAAACATCTAATAATTACTACACCCCATATTATACCCCTCTCACCCCCACCCCTACACCCCCCATCCCCCTCCCAAATTTTTTGTTTTTGTTTTTCGAACGTCTTATAAATTACCAAATCACACATTATACCCCCTCTCACCCCCCCTAGCCCCCCCCCCCCCAAATTTTTTTTAAACATCTAAAATTACCCCACCCCACATTATACCCCTCTCTCACTCCCCCCTACCCACCCCAGCCCCCCCCCCCAACATCTAATTAATTACCCCACCCCACATTATACTCCCCTCCCACCCCTATACCCCCCTACCCCCCAATTTTTTTTTATGCCCCCCTTCGAAGAAGAGGGGGTATATTGCTTTGCTCATGTCGGTCGGTCGGTCTGTCGGTCTGTCCGTCCACCATGTGGTTGTCAGACGATAACTCGAGAACCCTTGGGCCTAGGATCATGAAACTTCATAGGTACATTGATCATGACTCGCAGATGACCCCTATTGATTTTGAGGTCACTAGGTCAAAGGTCAAGGTCACGGTGACCAGAAATAGTAAAATGGTTTTTGAATGATAACTCAAGAACGCATACGCCTAGGATCATGAAACTTCATGGGTAGATTGATCCGGACTTGCAGATGACCCCTATTGATTTTGAGGTCACTAGGTCAAAGGTCAAGGTCACGGTGACCCGAAATAGTAAAATGGTTTCCGGATGATAACTCAAGAACGCACACGCCTAGGATCATGAAACCTCATAGGTACATTGATCATGACTCGCAGATGACCCTCATTGATTTTGAGGTCACTAGGTCAAAGGTCAAGTTCACGGTGACCCGAAATAGTAAAATGATTTCCGGATGATAACTGAAGAACGCTTATTCCTAGGATCATAAAACTTGATAGGTAGATTGATCTTGACTCGCAGATGACCCCTATTGATTTTCAGGTCACTAGGTCAAAGGTCAAGGTCACAGTGACCCAAAATAGTAAAATGGTTTCCGGATGATAACTCATGAACGCTTATTGCTAGGATCATGAAACTTCATAGGTACATTTGTCATGACTGGCAGATGACCGCTATTGATTTTCAGGTCAAAAGGTCAAAGGTCAAGGTCACAATGACAAAAAACATATTCCCACAATGGCTGTCACTACAACGTTGAGCCCATATGGGGGGCATGCATGTTTTACAAACAGCCCTTGTTATTGTTTTAAATATATTTAATATAATATATTTAGTTGTTTTCCGTTTTAGCAATTATAAAGCATTTTCGAGGTTGCCTGTAGTAATTGATGAACTCATATCCTTGTGTATGTATTGAGAACTGTGAAAATAACAAGCTAAACCTTCTACTAACCTTCTACTATTGCGTTGCTAGCACCCGTAAATACAAAAGATCGCCGCTATCTGTTGAGAACCAAAGAACGTTTTCTAGAAATACCCGTTGTAGTAGCATGAACGAGGTTACGAAACAGGTCATTTGTATTATTATTATAAATTGTTTATGATATTCGGGTTTAGCGATTATGAAACATTTATTGTTTTTGTCTATCGTATCGCTTAAGTTATTGCTGAACTTATGTTCAAAGTTTTATAAATTGAGAATGTAAATAAGCGTTCACTTTTCCCGAATCTATTTATAGCCTCAATTAACGACCTGTACTACGTCATTGAGGTGTATGTGAGAGCGTTACCTATTGCGTTGTTATCGCCCGTGGACGTTCCTTTGTTTATCGACTATTAATAGCCTCATATTATGAATGGACTGAGCAAAAATACTACGTCATGAAGACGCTGCAGAAAGTGGACAATTTTATTCATTCATAAACAATCTCCTCCGCGACATGTACAATACGATCATTGTTTATTGATTCTTTTCTATAACAGCACTGTTCTAAACTATTGCATTGAACACGATATTAATATCATGTTTCTATTTGTGAATGAATATAATTGGAGAACTCATACCTCTTGCATAAATGAAACAACTCTTTCTCGCGCGGATACGCGTAGTAAGCGGGTATTGGGCTCCTAGGCTAGTAGCTAAGACGTATCGACCTGAATTTTAGACTAACCACCTTAGACGGTCGCTTAGCGACCATCAAAAAATGGTCCTATGGTTTATACAGGCGTTAGTAGTTAAATAACTAACAATGTAGGGTATGTTGTATTGTGTTTACATAAACTCTGCTAATGACGCTTCTTGGTTTAAATTTGCTATGTACAGTAGTCTTATGGTTTTTATAATAATAATAGATTTGTGGCCAGGCTTCAAATTATGACAATCAGTTCATACAACGTAGGTAGTATGGCACATTGTAGGGTGACTCTGTAGGATTATTAAAATAAAGAAGACTGAGTGTTTTTTCCAGGCCCTCATTGCGTGGCTCTTCGCCATTCCGCCATTTTGAAGCGCCCCTTTGCCCTTTTTAAAGGCAAACGCCACCATGCATCCTAATAGATAACATCTTAATTGCCTCAGAGTTCAACTATGACGCTCCGACTGTGATTGATTTTATTCATAGGTGTGCACGTCTAATCGAGTATTTCAATTGAGTAAATCCATTTTTGTCTGGATTTTCTGTTTAATCTTCGTAAAGTAAAATAACTGGTTCATTAGTGACTTATCTAAAGGATCGTTATTATAGTCTATAAGAGCCAGTGGGTGAGTTGAACGTAATGAAGAAAATGTCAATTTTCAAATCATTCGTGATATAATTTTTTATTTAAATGCACACAAAAACAACATGTTTCCCATGCTCAAGACAAGACTTTATAAATGACCAACATATAAATTTTTGCTTTTTATCTTGACAAAGGACACACAAAGTAGCTTCAAAATTTAAGCTACAATTAACTTGTTACCATGGCGTTAACATAAATGGCGTGTTTCCGATTACAAATTTTAGTATGCTCATTTGAGAACTCATAACAAAATACAGTTTTGTGCAATGGATTCAATTATACTTTTTATTTGCTAAATCACTTTTCGTGTCAAAATATTTGTTTTTTATGATATTATGCACAATTTTCACGAGGATAACACCCGTTGGCAATCATCAGTCTCTGAAGTAAGGGGCTGTCCATAAAGTATGTCACGCTTTTCTTTACCATTTTTAATCCCCCCCCCTCACCCCATGTCACAAACTGTCACAAAATCTTGGACCCCTTCTATAGTACGTCACATACTCACACTTTTGAACATATTTTTTTTAATTAATAACTTTTACAGATTTCTTAAACACAATTCACTATTAAACAATATTAAAATTTCACTTGGGGACTTTTACATTATTAAAATGACTTCATTACTAGAATAGTTGATTGTCAACAGTTGTCACAGTTTTTCATTGAATAACATGTTAAATTAAAAAATGTTCACTTTGGACATCATCCATGCATGGTGAAGTGAAGTGTTCATCCATAGTTATGACTGGCATCTATTCAATGAATATTATTTACTTATTAAATCTGCGTGGATGTTGTGCTAAGGTGCCTTTTAAAATTCGAACAACACATTCAGAAGATACACAATTCGTCTTATTTTGACAAAAAACTAATTCAAATTCAAATTATTTTTTTTTTAATTATTTTAAAATTCTACTTAAGAAATAATAAATATATTTTTATAAGAAATGTGTGACATCACACATTGGCCTGACCCACCCCCTCCCCATGTCACAAACTGTCACACTTTCTAACACCCCCTCCCTCCACCTGGAGCGTGACATACTTTATGGACGACCCAAACTGGTCACGATTTTATCATGGACGATACATACCATTTACATGTAGCATAGCCAACAAACCTCCACAAAATCCCTGAAATTATTGATTTTCTTTCAGAAAATGCAAAATAGTAACACTTAACTCAGCCAAGAAGCAGGCAGCAGAAGTACAAGAACTGTTTGAGAAGCTCCTGATCAATATGAGAAAACTGAGGAAACTGCAGAGTTGCTGTGAGTCTGGAATCCAGGATCTGAAGAGTTCATACCAGGGGCAAGAACGCATGGTACACAAAATGAACGACAAAATTAAATCCACTATGGCCAAAATTGTGAGGAGAACTTTAAAGAAAATACCTAAAGTTGAGCAAAACAAAAACCATGAATTAATGCATTCCACTTTGTTTCATATAGAAAATATTACTTTAAATGAAGCAAAAATTACACTATCAAGTCTTGAAGATTCTCTCAAGACTGGCGTTGAAACCTGCATCCGTCATCATCATGAATTAAAAGCACTCCATGAACTCCTTCTATACAGCAGGGACAACAACAACGAGAACCTCTGTATTATAGCTAGTCGAAAATGCATTGACAAAATACAACAAGTTGAATCATACCTGGATGAGAACAGTGTTAAACTTGAATGTTCGGTATTACAACAGACTATACAAGGCACTGAGCAGTACATTGTCAGATTGTCAGGTCTGGGGAGGCTGGAAGAGAGTATGAAAGCTCACACTGACATTGAACAGTACTTGTCTAAACTGTCAGGTCTTGTGAGAGTTGTAGGTCCTAACTATGTGTTTACTGTCCGGGAAAGTCTGAGCACACTGTGAGAATACCAAGTGATTCAAAATCATGCTCTATCACAGCCATCTGTGTTTTCCCAGATGGGCAAGTGCTTCTTGCAGACAGAAATAATAAGAAGGTCAAGCTGCTGAACCAGCAGTACCATGCGGTGAGCCACTTGGATGTGAGGGCTGAGTCACAGGACATTTGTCAGATCACACCCAGAGAGGTTGCAGTGGCTGTGAATAAGACTAAGAGTCCCAAACATGAGGTCCAGTTTATCACAGTCATCCAGGGCCAACTCGCTCTTGGCAAGATGTTTCAGTTACAACATGAATGTACAGGTATTGCCCACAACCAGGGTGACCTATATATCAGCTCTGGTACTGCTCTGTACAAGTTCACATTGAGTGGCCAGCTGGTCTGCAGACTTTATAAAGATACATCAGCTGATGATACAGGTAAGAATCATGGTGGATTCATCCTAATAACATTAGGCCAGCATTATTTTTTTTTACGGGAAATTTTCAAAAAAATTGAGAGGGGGGATAAATAAATAAAATAAAAATAAAATCATGAAAAGTAAGCAGTCTACCAAAAAAATAAAAATAAAACTGTCTAAACTGATTTTTTTTTTTTTTTTTTTAAATTTAAAATTAAGCCAATTAAACCTCATGTATACTTGCATTAACCTTTAAGTGTTTTATATATCTTATTACACTGTTGTAGAAGCTTTTTATAATAATAGTAAACATATTTTAATATATATTTATATGTAAAAGCACCTTTTGCATGTATTATACTATATTGCTTCAATAGAGACCATTAACCACGCCAGGTGTGTAGTGTATTATTGTGATCGTTAAACTTTTGTTGAGTGTTAATCATATGTATGTTTATAACAAATATAGCATGCATTTGACTTAAATAAAAAAGAATTGAAAACTTTTTAAATTGTTTAATAGCTTTAAATAACAACCAACTTTGTAACTTTCGTCCATGGGTGGAATATGCACACTAAAAATTACTATTTAATATACAACAAACTTGCTTTACATCATAATAATTTGTATCAATCATGAGAAAAAATGAGCCACATAACAGGAAATTGGACCTTAGGGTGATTGCGACTATTTTGGCTCCAAAAGAGCAGTCAGATCAGGATCCAAACTGTTCAATATAGATGTCATTCAGTCAGTACTTCTTTTTGAAAAATTTCAGGTAAAAAAAAATAATGCTGGCCTAATGTTATCAGGATGTGCTCAGGGCCCTCGTTTGGCCGTTTTTGGGGCCGAAATTCGGCCCCATTCCAACCTTAAAATAGTATGAATAAAGCTGGGGTCAACGCCTTGGAACGGTCAATGCAAAGTATTGGGGGTTTAAACCTGGTTATAGAGCGTTCAACCTCACACTTGGCCCAGAAGGAATGTAGTTGACAATTGTTAATAGTTTTATTTGATCGTTTGTCAAAAAGTTGTAACTCTGTTACTCTTGTATCTTCAATGCAATTGAGTAATTAAATAGTAATTAAATTTAATGCGTTTTAATTCCCTTTTATTATTGTTTAATTTGAGTTACAATGCAATGACGTTAAATTTTATTTACACTTAAATGTATTATGAATATTGCTGGGCCAAGTGTGAGGTTGCTTTGCATTGACCGTTCCAAGGCGGTGACCCCAGCTTTATTCATATTTTGTGTTTATGTTGGTTTGTATTGTGCTGTATTGTGCTGTTTTGTACTGTTTGGGCAATCGGTCACTTGCCTTAAATAAAGGACCAACTAATTGTTTTAATGAAAATTCAATACTGCTCCAGCAGCTGGAGTTTCACTTCTTTATATTGACGTTGAAGTGGTTTTATTATATACAAATCAAATGCAGGTCGTTAGAACATGTATGCGGCCATTTGCAATGTTCAAAAAGTGTTATCTAATGCGTGATTGGCTGTTGCTATACACATGTGTGCTGGTTTCTCTATTAAAATTGTTTTCTTATGCGTGATTGGCTGTTGCTATATATACTCGTGGACTGGTTTACTACATTAAATAATTATTATCGGAAAATAACCTACCTCCAGTTGAAAAAGTGTGCCAGTCCGCAGATTAATCATAAGCTAATTATATAAACTTTCGTTTTTGATTTTCGGAGAATAGAGTAGTTTCGTTTTCAAAAAAAGATACCACGGAAATTTTACTTGTCCCCGGACAAGTCAGCTTTCAAAAACTGCTTGTCCGGAAGGGGAAATAGACGACTCAGACAACTCGGACAGCATATTTCAGAACCCCTGATAAATATAAATAATATAATCATTCTCCGAAACTGCAAGGCTCTTTGGTTTGTTGCGTTGCATGCCAACCATATAGTGGTTCTTTGCTAAGTTTCCTCAAAGCATGTCTCCCTGGTCAAAACTGTTTGCGCTTCATGGGTCAACTGATTTATATAGATTAATGTCTTTGATAATCCCTAACAACACAGACACGCAAGGCTCAGGGGTTCAATATTTGGTGTGTAACATGTTAGTGTTTTCTTCTTCTAGGTGTGATCAAATCATACATTTGGAGTTAAAAATAACCGGTCCTTGTTTCACATGCTTAATATTTACTAATATAATAAAGAGTTAAACAATATTATTCTCTCAAAACGCATGGGTTAGGTGATAATTATTTTGTATGTGACATTGTATGGTGGTAATCTTCGTAGGTTTTGTATCATGTCCATTAATGGCTTCACATTAGCCCTAACAAAATATTGAGGTAAAAGACAATATACCTAGAAACCTAGATTTATTTCATTGAACATTTTCTTAAGTGAAAGCCGTATAAAGAATTAGATAGCACATGTAGCAAGGATTTAAATTGTTGTAGTAGAATTACTCTGCTGACTGTATATAACTAACTAGCAAGATTAATTATATATAGAACACAACTTTTGAACTACTGTATGTAATTGTATACTTTAAAATAGTATTTTACTTTAAAAATTTCGTAAAAGACTCACAGTATTGTCAAAATAAAAAGGTGTGAACTTTTGCACATATTATTTTGTTCCTCTCTTATTCACAGTTTAAGTTCAAATGAAAATTTCTATGGAATGTGTTGTCTGTATTATTTTAAGGAGAAACAGCAATAACATGTTTTGGATATACAATAAACAGAGAGAGCTATATAAATGTGAAGATAATAATAAAGCTTGGAACAAATACATAGAGCCGATTGAGCACCAGGGCCCTTGCTACACTTTTGGGGATTGGGGCCGGGGCCCTTAGAGGGGGGAATTTCACGTCGTTTTCGGCGAAAAGGGGAATTTTACAAGATCTTTTCACCAATCATTCAACACTTAATATTGCCCTATTTTAATGCAATTTACATAAATATACATTTAATCAAAGGTTTTTAGCAAGATACCAGCTGGCAACATAGGTATAAAAGTAAAAAAAAATAAAAAAAATTGTTTTGGAGGGTGGAATTTTTAAGTGAAATAGGGGAAACAAGTATACTATTTTAAGGTGGGAATGGGGCCGAATTTCGGCCCAAAGAACGGCCAAACGAGGGCCCTGAGCACATTTATCAACAGAGCCTGAGGTGTGATAAAGTTATTTGCATTCCTTGCAGAACAAATCTTGCAGTATGAAAACATTATTTACAGTTGATAGATCATCATATTTCGGCTAAATAATAACTCATTTTCGAAAAATAATGTCAAGACAAATAAATAAAACTTTCTTGTGACTTTGACGGACATACAAACATCGGGAGCCAATGTTATTTTCTTCAGAAGCTGTGTTGCATTCTTTTTTTTTATAAATAAAGAAAATATATGAGTGGGTGGGGAACGGGATTATTGATGCACGTACCTGTGGTTTAGTCCTAATGTTCATTATAAAGAAACTTAAAGTACCGGTAGTACTTCTTGGACATTTTTTGGGATGTTGATTTTTATCTATAAAAATATTACAGGATATGCATTTTAATAAATATGCATATTTATTAAACCTACCCAAATTGTTTAAACACACCGAAAGTAATCAATGGTGACACCTCTGAAAAAACTCTTTTTTTTTTAAATTTCGTATCACATAATATGGGCATGATATCAACAATGGTGTTCTGAAGATTAACTTTTCTAATTGAAATTGTTTCTGCTCCGTTTTTAATTAATTTGATTTTAAAATATGCTACATTTGTCTCGTTGTTGTTAATGTCCGTCATTTCGGAAATGCAATATGAAAATCATTTGTTAAATACTCACCTATTGGCTAATAGCGTGTGGTATTGGCTGCAATAGCCAATGAAAATCGCTGACACTTTACAAGTCGACTTGGCACAACGAAACAACCCGTAATATAAACAAATTTTGAACAACACTTTCGGTAATCTCCGCAATTTTTTTTCTAGTTTTGGATAAAATACCTGGTCGGCGGGTGAAATGTAAATAAAAAAAAGAAAGTGACTTTTATTTTTATTTGTATTTGTCGATAAATAGGGGTCGGGCGCTCCCATAAAACAAAAAATTGAAAAAATGCTGGCTTTGAAGAAGCACATAGTAGTATATCTATCTATCTATCTATCTATCTATCTATCTATCTATCTATCTATCTATCTATCTATCTATCTCTCTATCTCTATCTATCTATCTATCTATCTATCTATCTATCTATCTATCTATCTATCTATCTATCTATCTATCTATCTATCTATATATAAATATATATATGAGGTAGAGCAATAACCAAGACCAGCCTTGCCAAATATGCAACATAAAGCAAAAGATAAAGCAAAATGATAAGCAACTAACAGTAATAAATAATAACTGAGAGATTTGCGCTAATCTAAACCGTAAGCTTACAAATTAATGAAGACAATTAAAGACATAAAATAAGCATGGCAAAGAGGTTATTAAGCACATGGTAGTATACAAATATATGACAGAGCAATAACCAAGACCAGCCTAGCCAAATAAGCAGAACAAAACAAAACAAAAACATTGATCTTCATACAATGATACACTATTAATTATCAAAAATAATTATTATTTATCTATCCAAATTGCAAACTTACGATATGTTCCCATAATAAGCTATTTCATTTGATTACACATTTAACATAAACATACACGAAACTTTCAATGTGTTTGTAGATTAACACTTGCTTTTCATCACCATTTCGGCCTTTGTTTACATTTTAGCGGAGTGATGCTATCTGCGTAAATGGGCATGAAAATTGTTCTCATGATTGTTATTAAATATCTCGATAAATTAACAATAAATGCAGTTTTTAAAGGTAATTACTTAAAATATGCTTGGTGTCCTAGATATTTCCATGAAAGAGCGTAAAATAACTTCGATGTGTTTCGCCAAGATTTCTGGAATTTATTGAGACCGCTGCAGAGATGTTGTATGTTGAGGCACGAACAAACACTCTGCTAGGAGAATGTCTTTCTAGATAAAATGTTTTGTGCCTGCCAAAAAGAGTTAATTTATTAAGTGCCTTATTCGTCTGCTTGCTTTAAGATTCTGATTTCATTTCCAGTCGGTTAATATTAATGCTTTTTACTGATAATGATTTAATCACATGAAATTAAATTGCTTGGATTATGAATAGTTTCTATGAGTGTCTCCTTTATTTTTGTTCTTCATATATATAGTTAAACCATCAATAGAGATACAATTAAAATTAGGAATAATTGTGGTAAAAGTGGAAAATTCTAAAAAAGAGCAATATCTCTGTATCCCATATTTTTTAGAAATGTCTGCAAAATTATGTAATTAGATATATGCTCATTTATAATGAATCAAAAAAGTTTCCAACAGTTTTTACAGATACCTGAAGTGTTTCATTTTGACATCAAAGAAATATATTATAAATTCATATGGGCACAGTAACAATAAAAACTATTTTCATATTATTCTTCAAGTCTTTGCTGGTTCATTATATAAACACATGGCCAATTGTTTAGTTTTATATGGCCTGCGATATATGTTTTTTGAAAGTATATGTTACTGTCACATGTGACTGTACATAGCACTCAAAGAACAACAATACAATGACAAGATAAAACTCATTCAAAATTAACAAATGTTTTATTTATCAATACAGTACTTGCAATGAAGAGGTTTTTTTTCATTTTGTTGCATCACAATTCAAATAATTTGTATATTATGTCATTGAAACTCATCAACAGGTCAACTTTTTTTTACGCCCTTCTCAATCTTAACAGTTTTCAGTTTTTCAGAACATAACTCATAGGCACCAAATTCAATCGATGTCAAAAACAAAGAATTAAAAATAACGAAAGTTTGGAAGTCCAATTCTGATGAAATTTCTCAGGAATGTTCCTGGGGTAAACCTCTTTCAAATTTGTTCAAAATATGCCCCTGGGGTAAAATTTGACCCTGCCCAGGGGGTCACAAAATAAAAAAAAATCTTATATAAGGCCTCTTTTGTAAAAACTGTCAAAATCTACTCGTCCATAACTATTGGGCATAGGGCTATCAAATTCAGTATGTAGAGACATCTAATAGTCCTCTACCAAATTTGTTCAAATTATGCCCCTGGGGATAAATTTGACCCTTCCCCAGGGGTCGCAACATTGAATATATGCTTATATAGGGTCTATTTTGTGAAAACTTTACAAATCTTCTCGTCCATAACCATTGGGCCTATAGGGCTACCAAATACGGTATGTAGTGGCATCTTATAGTACTCAACCAAGTTTGTTCAAATTATGCCCCTGGGATCAAGTTTGACCATGCTCCGAGGGTCACAACATTGAACAAATGCTTATATAAGGCCTATTGTGGGATTTTTTTTTATAAATCTTCTTGTCCATAACTGTATGGCATAGGGCTACCAAATTTGGTATGTAGTGACATGTAATAGTTCTCTTCTTAGTTTGTTCAAAATGCCCCTGGGGTCAAATTTAAAACTGCCCCGGGGGTCACAAAATTGAATATAAGCTTTTAAAGGGCTTGTCCAAAACCATTGGGCCTAGGGCTACCAAATTTGGTATGTAGTTACATCTTATAGTCCTCTACCAAGTTTGTTTATATTATGCCCCTCGGGTCAAATTTGACCCTGCCCTAGGGGTCACAAAATTGAACATACGCTTATATGGAGCCTATTTTGTGAAAACTTTAAAAATATTCTTGTCCATAAACACCGGGCCTAGGGCTTTCAAATTTGGTATGTAGTGACATCTTATAGTTGTCTACCAAGTTTGTATAAATTTAATCCCTTGGGTCAAATTTGACCATGCCCTGGGGTCACAACGTTGAACATATGCTTATATCAGGTCTATTTTGTGAAAACTTAAAAAATCTTTATGTCCATAACCATCCGATCTAGGGCTGTCAAATTTGGTATTTAGTGACATCTAATAGTCCTCTACCAAATCTGTTCAAATCTTATCCCTGGGGCAAAATTTGATCCTGCCCCGGGGGTCACAAAATTGAACATATGCTTATATAATGCCTATTTTGTGAAAACTTAAAAAAAAAAATGTCCATAACCATTAGGCCTAGGGCTACACAATTTGGTATGTAGTGACATTGTATAGTCCTCTATTTAGCTTGTTGAAATTATGCCCCAGGGATTAAATTTGACCCTGCCCTGGGGGCCACAAAATTGATATTATGCTTATAAAGTGCCTATTTTGTGAACACTTTGAAAATCTTCTTGTCCTTTAAAGGGATCTTTTCACGCTTTGGTAAATTGACAAAATTGAAAAAAGTTGTTTCAGATTCGCAAATTTTCGTTTTAGTTATGATATTTGTGAGGAAACAGTAATACTGAACATTTACCATGGTCTAATATAGCAATTATATGCATGTTTTGACGATTTTAAAACCTAAAAATTATAAAGCGTTGCAACGCGAAACGATTGAATAATTTGGAGAGTTCTGTTTTTGTCGTTAAATTTTGTGAAACTACGAAGATTGCTTATATAAGGTATAAAATACTTGCTGCAAATGTACTCGGCGGAATAGCTCAGTAGGCTAAAGCGTTTTTACTTCAGGACTCTGGCAGGACTCCAGGGGTCACTGGTTCGAAACCTGGTTCGGGCAATGTTCTTTTCCTTTTTTAAATTTTATTCTTGATTTTTTACTGGAGCTTTTACGATCCAATGTTTACATTTATCGATATAAAGCATTTTATGAATAAGTTAAAAAATGCCAAAATCTGTGAAAAGGCCCCTTTAACCATAAGGCTGTGGCACTTCTAACCTTATGTGAATATATTAGTGTTCAAAGGTTCGTTTAAGTCGCGTTGTGTAATTTTTTGTTTTGACTTAAATGTTCCAGGTTCGTTTAACTAATCATCAGTTTGCGAAAGAAAGCAACAAGTCTTTATAAAACATATATAGTCTTTAATTCTTGTTTAAAATGTTTGTATATGTTGTTTTGTAAATGTATATTATTCTTATTTGTATTGTAAATGTATGTACTTCTTATTAAGAAATTGAACAAGATCAAAACAAGAAAGTAACACGATACTCCAACACAAATATAATCCATCCAGAAAGTAAATGTCCGTCTCTCCTGCACTTACTGTAAAGCCGTAAAATTATAATGTTTACTGTGCGAGTTGCTATCAATAATGGCTCGATTTGTTTTAAAAATACCCCTCTTTTATACTCATGCTTATATAAATGCTTATATAAACGGTCATGTTCCAGAAAACGTGATCTCAGCAAGTAAACAAAACTTTCCATCACCCTGTCAAATTGGAGTATTTTTTCCTAACCCCAGTGAACAAGCAGTTCGTGATCGTTTAAACATCGGTCTGACTGCCAAATAACCAAGGCTAAAGAGCATCCCTACATGTATGATAGTTTGAATTGAGTTCAGTCAGCTTACTAGGACAAAAGTGTTACAAGGCATAGGGCTACCAAATTCGGTATGTAGTGACATATAATAGTTCTCTACCAAGTTTGTTCAAATTATGCACCTTGGGTCAAATTTGACCCTGCGCGGGGGTCACAAAACTGACCATACACTAATTGGGCCTATTTTGTGAAACCTTTAAAAATCTTCTTGTCCATAACCATTGGGCCTAGGGCTACCAAATTTGGTATGTATAGACAATAAACTTCTACCACATTTGTTCAAATAATGCCTCTGGGTCAACTTTGACCCTGCACCTGGGGGTCACAAAATTGAATAAATGCGTATAAAGCGCCTATTTTGTAAAATCTTTAAAACAATCTTGTCAAAAACCATTCGGACTATTTCTACCAAATTTGGTATGCAGTTACATCATTCTTATAGTCCTCTTATGCCAAGTTTGTTCAAATTATGCCCTTTGGGTCAAATTTGACCCGCCGGTCACAAAATTGAACATTATATACACTCATATCTTGCTTATTTTGTGAAAACTTTAAAAATATTCTTGTCCTTAACTCTAGGACCTAGGGCTACCACATTTTGTATGTAGTGAGATATAGTAGTCCTCTAAAAAGTTTGCTCAAATTATGCCCCTGAGGTTAAATTTGACCCAGCCCAGGGGGTCACAAAAGTGTACATGTGCTTAAATAGGGCCTATATTTAAGTATTTGCACATGCCAAGAATATTTGTTTCAGCCTTTTCTTCAGCAGTGGAGTGATACAGGGCTATCATGACCCTTTTGTTTGTTATTTGTGGAGATTTTATGCTCGTCAGGAGATGCCTGCCCACCGCCACTTCCAGAGCTGCATGATCACCCACACTGGTGTCATCAGCGTGTGACCTGGCATAAATGAAATACATAAATCTTATATATATATATTTATTTATTTATATATTGTATCGTTTAATAATCTTGTTGTGGCATTGTAGATATGGTGCCTCAGCCTAGCCATTGGGAGGCCACAGGTTTGATCCCTACTTGGGGAGGGTTCTCATGATCTTTACAAAAACACTATGTACTGGTTCTTCCCAGGAAACAGACTTGAGAGTATCTCAATAAGCTTAAGTCTTTGGATGCAGTCTAGCTAAAATGTATAATTATACATACATTAATCTTAATGTTTATTTGAATAGTTTTTTAAAGGGGCCTTTTCACAGATTTTGGCATTTTTTAACTTATTCATTAAATGCTTTATATTGATAATTGTAAACATTGGATCGTAAAAGCTCCAGTAAAAAATCAAGAATAAAATTTAAAAAAGGAAAAGAACATTGCCCGGAGCAGGTTTCGAACCAGTGACCCCTGGAGTCCTGCCAGAGTCATGAAGTAAAAACGCCTTAGCCTACTGAGCTATTCCGCCGTGTACACATACTTGACGTATTTTATACCTTATATAAGCAATCTTCGTAGTTTCACAAAATTTAACGACAAAAACAGAACTCTCCAAATTATTCAATCGTTTCGCGTTGCAACGCTTTATAATTTTTAGGTTTTAAAATCGTCAAAAGATGCATATAATGGCTATATTAGACCATGGTAAATGTTCAGTATTACTGTTTCCTCACAAATATCATAACTAAAACGAAAATTTGCGAATCTGAAACAACTTTTTTCAATTTTGTCAATTTACCAAAGCGTGAAAAGATCCCTTTAATAAAGGTAATATTAATTTCCTAGTCCTTATATGTATACCACATAAAGTATGTTATGTTTTGTTCTCACAAAAACCATTCACGTCCATATTAAAAAAGTGGTTGTTAATCTGTAGAATCTTTGAACTAAGAGGCATGTTACTGTTGAGTTAAAATTATATCTACATAAATATATACATAAATGCCAAACCCTATAAAGAATAAATAGCCATTTTTGGAGACGATATATATTGATATAATTACCCATGAAATCATTCAATCTGATCCCTGGAATTACTCTAACTCGGTGGACTAATAGAATCATCATGACTGATTAGCACTTTCAAACACCTATAAAAAAAGTAATAGCAAGATATAAATGCATGTTTCTTTTATATAAATACAACAACACACAAATATACTGATTAAATGCAAATAACAATACAATTTATATTCAAAGGAGGTACTTCATACTCAAATTCAAATAACCAAGTGCCTCAGTGATAAGCTAGAAATAAAGGTCTGAGGTTTTCAAATGTTATTGAATAATATTGCTACATACATGTATAACTATTCATAATCTGAGTGTCATATAACATACTTTTTTTAACTGTTGCTGTTTTTTGCACTATTTTCTAATGAAAAGTTTTAGGAAAAATGCGTGGTCTATAATGAATTAATTTTGATTGCATATATTATTATGCCCCCCTTCGAAGAAGAAGGTATATTGTTTTGCAAATGTTTGTCTGTCGGTCCGTCCACCAGATGGTTTCCGGATGATAACTCAATATAAAGAAGTGAAACTCCCGCTGCTGGAGCAGTATTGAATTTTCATTAAAAACAATTAGTAGGTCCTTTATTTAAGGCAAGTGACCGATTGCCCAAACAGTACAAAACAGCACAATACAGCACAATACAAACCAACATAAACACAAAATATGAATAAAGCTGGGGTCACCGCCTTGGAACGGTCAATGCAAAGCATTGGGAGTTTAAACCTGGTTATAGAGCGCTCAACCTCACACTTGGCCCAGCAATATTCATAATACATTTAAGTGTAAATAAAATTTAACGTCATAGCATTGAAACTCAAATTAAACAATAATAAAAGGGAATTAAAACGCATTCAATTTAATTACTATTTAATTACTCAATTGTATTGAAGATACAAGAGTAACAGAATTACAACTTTTTGACGAACAATCAAATAAAACTATTAACAATTGTCAACTACTTTCCTTCTTTATAGAAAAGATTTGAAAATATAGAATCATAGAGTTAATATCTCAGATAATCATCGCGCAAATACAGGAAGAAGCAGCAATAATGGGTGTAAAAATTCCATATTACATAGCTTGGTTGTTTATGTGACTGCTAAACAAATTAAAAATAATTAAATCAAACAAGAAACGCCTATCAGAGAGAAAATATAAATAAAATGGAACGTTATAAACCCAATGACCTATGCATGTAGATTACAACTGGGAAAGCCGGTCGTATTACATCACAAAAATCCATAATGACATAATGACGTGAACAAATTCCAAGGGCAGTACTAAATAAAAATGTTAATGGGGCTGTGCTACTAATAAAACAAGTTTAGGTGATTTAATATTAAGAAGCAAATGAATACAAATGGTAATTCCATTAAGACGACATTATTGGAATCAAACAGTATATAAGTGTTTTGACAACTGAAGACAGAAATGATTTGATGTACGATTTGAGTCCAAATGTAGTTTACATGCAGATTTGTTCATACGACACAATGACACAATTTTATTCAACAGTGAAAAATGCCTATAATGTAGTATTCATGCAGATTTGTTCATACGACACAATGACACAATTTTATTCAACAGTGAAAAATGCCTATAATATCACTAATGATTCCAAATTTTAAGGGAAGAAAGATATAGTGAATCGAAAACCATCAAACACGTGTTTTTAAGTACATAAGCATCGTATCCTTTTGATAAAAACAAGTTAATTAAATTGAAAAGTTTAATATGAACATTTGGTTTAACATATTTTAATTTGCGGACACGCTTCAAAACATCTCCGTAAAATGATGGATGGGAGATTCCATTATTTAAATGCCATTTTAAAGAAGCATTATATTTTGAAATTAAATCACAATACTTAGAGTAAAATCTAGCAAATTTATTTCTTAGGTTATGATACAAAAAGCCTTGTTTTAGCAATTTTTTAGTTAATATTAGATTACGATCATTAAAATCTTTAATACACGAACATGCTCTGGCATAACGTACCAACTGCGAAATGTAAAGAACGCTTAGGCATAGGATCATAAAACTTCATAGGTACATTGATCATGACTGGCAGATGACCCCTATTGATTTTCAGGTCACTAGGTCAAAGGTCAACGTCACAGTTACTCGAAATAGTAAAATGGTTTCCGGATGATAACTCAAGAATGCTTAGGCCTAGGATCATGAAACTTCATAGGTACATTGATCATAACTGGCAGATGACCGATATTGATTTTCAGGTCACTAGGTCAAAGGTCAAGGTCATAGTGACTCAAAATTGTAAAATGGTTTCTGGATGATAACTCAATAATGCTTAAGCATAGGATCATGAAACTTCATAGGTACATTGACCATGACTGGTGATGACCCCTATTGATTTTCAGGTCACTAGGTCAAAGGTCAAGGTAACAGTGACAAAAAACATATTCACACAATGGCTGCCACTACAACTGACAGCCCATGTGGGGGGGGGGGCATACATGTTTTACAAACAGCCCTTGTTATATTTTCATTCAAAGTGTAACTGTAATACCCAAACAGTTCATATTTGGTATTTACACATCCTATTGTGATAACTGTAAGGCCCAAACAGTTTAAAACTTAAAGCATGCATGTAAAACATCAATATTCAATATGTATGAATATTTTTATAAAGTAACACATTTTTTATGAAGATATTGCGTTAGCAAATATACATTATTTACACCCATGCTAATTTAATTTGCAAATTCCTTACATGAGCATCCTAAGACCTTCAGGGCATGGGTTAAAACCATTATGTTATGTAAGTATTAATAGTAGAATTTCAGATTTAAAAACAGAAATAACCCTAGTGTCAATGTTAGATGCCCATTACCCCAAAAATCTGTGAACAAGTCCATTTAAGTAAACAACGCAATTCTATTGAATTGTCATTCACTATACCAGACATAACCAAATAACTACACACGTTTTTATATGCCCATTTTTCAAAACGTGACATATTATAGTTTCACCCTTGGCGGGCGGGCGGTGGCAGCCACAGCAGTTTCCGCTCTCTATTTCAAATAGTTTTCATCATAGGTCATGCCAGGTCAAAAACTAGGTCACGGGGTCACTTAGTGCACTTCAAGGATTAAGCATGGTTTCCGCACTCTATTTTTAATAGTTTTCATCCGATCTTCACCAAACTTGGTCAGAAGTTGTATCTAGGCAATATCTAGGTCAAGTTCCAATATAGGTCATGCCAGGTCAAAAACTAGGTCACAGGGTCACTAAGTGCATTTCAAGGATTAAGCATTGTTTCTGCTCTCTTATTGAAGTAGTTTTCATCTTATCCTCACCACTCTTGGTCAGAAGTTGTATCTAGACAATATCTAGGTCAAGTTCAAATATGGGTCATGCCAGGTCAAAAACTAGCTCATGGGGTCACTTAGTGCATTCAATGGATTTAGCATTGTTTCCGCTCTCTAATTGAAGTATTTTTCATCCGATCTCAGAGCTCCAGATAAGGGCCGTACAGCCGTAAATACGCCTTTTTCTTGAAGATTTACGCATTTATTTTTATAAACTGGATGTACAATTACGACTTTAATATCCATTTTACGCATTTACCAAAAAAAATCTGGCCATACAGATACGCCTGCGTCAGCGCGGAATGATTTGTTGGTCTCTAACCTAACTGCGCTTTTCGTTAATTTAAATTACTGAAAAGTTGTAGACTGGGTTCATATATTATTGTCTATTCTGTCGTGTGATTTCCTGTAACTTGTAAACCCGTCAAAAACAATATGTCTGCGCGCAATGGAATGCCGGCTTAACCGAAAGCGGTTCGAAACAACTCTTTGTTGTCACATAATGACTACATACGGTGTCGTCTAACCATCCTGACATTAAATCTCTAAACCCAGAAAAAGACATTGTGGCCCCGATTTTAAACGATTTGATTGCATCGGTGGCTTAAAACGTTAGAAAAAACGATGGGAAACGGATGAGACAGTGAAATAAGTGTTCACTTACTTAGCTTACTAGTTGGCTTGTGTTTTCTTGTCAAGAAAAATGAAGAAATAGTATTAGTCATGAGTTTTAATGTGTAGTTGTATTTGCATCATTATTCAGAATGGACAACCTAATACATTAACTGTTTAAGAAGCTACATATATTTATTATAATTGCTGCAAATGTTTCTATAAAGTCACTTATACACCCTTCAATATCCAAGAACACGGGTAGTACAGTACTACCTGTATTTTTGGATATGGTAGTACAGGTACTAATTGATTTTAAGCGTTACTCCTTTTCTTTCTGTCAGTGGCAGTACCGTTACTAATTTCACAAATCCTTATCTGGAGCTCTGCGATCTTCACCAAACTTTGTCAGAAGTTGTATCTAGACAATATTAATGTCATGTTCGAATATGGGTCATGCCGGGTGAAAAACTAGGTCATGGGGTCACTTAGTGCATTTCAAGGATTTAGCATGGTGTCCACTCTCTTATTGAAGTAGTTTTCATCTGATCTTCACCAAATTTGGTCAGAAGTTGTGTCTAAATGATATCTGGGTCAAGTTTAAATATGGGTCATGCTGGGTCAAAAACTAGGTCATTAGGTTACTTAGTGCATTTCAAGCATTTAGCATGGTGCCCACTCTCTAATTGAAGAAGTTTTCATCCAATCTTCACCAAATTTGGTCAGAAGTTGTGTCTAGATGATATGTAGGTCAAGTTCAAATATGGGTCATGGTAAAATGTTATCAAGTTGTCAAAAACCTTCAAACGGGCGTATCTTGTGACAGTTTGACACTCTTGTTTATAATAAATTTGGGTTCTAATAATTTAATAGAAAGCCATAATAATGTTTTACGCACACACATTTATTAATTGCGATTAACTTGAAGATATATATGGAAAGAAACCATATATTTTTTACGAAAAACTGTTTTACTTACTGTGAGTTACAACAATATTGAAAAGGCTTGGTACATGTACTATATATAAAGCAAACATCTGAATGTTGGATTTACATGTATGCATATGCTGATATCAGCTATCACCCGCTGTTATATATGTACACGTGTACTTAATGTGTCACTTTCTTATGGATTTTAGTAATTTGATCGGTAATTATTAGGGATTGGAACGAATACTGAAAATGATATTAGAATATTTGTTTGTCATTATTCGAATATATTCGATTTTTAAACCATATATCATGACCATCCGGAGCAACGTGCTCGTCCAAATTCCACTAATACCACTATACATGTAGATCGTATCATAAATTGTGCAGCTTTGGAACACTTTACAGTAATAATTTTAGAAAAAAGATTATTGATAATTATTTCTTCCTTTTAAATAAATGATGTTTATTTTCATAAGATATAAGATATTTCCAAAAATTTCATAAGCTTAATTTTACTGTATTTCAATACTTCTAATTGATTCGGATTACTTCCCATCAATAATATTTATGCTTTTGTTTTGGCTTTTTTTTTTCTCTAGAATTAAGAACCACAACGACTTAATTGGTTAATATTTGAGCAACTTAATTCTGATTAAATAAACATTGATTTAATATAAGGATAAAGCATTGAACACAAACATGGCATACGTCCCGATCTCGGTGGGGCAGTCCTGCTTTTGGGGTATTTGGTCCGGCGTCATGATATGAGACAATTTGGCCCAACATTGCTAAAACACAACGAACGTTCTATAAATTAATAATAAAAATGGCTATTCAAGGTCTGTCTTGGTAAAACTTACTATTACTAATAAATCCCTTTATTGCCCCTTATTACCATCTACTTCTACTCCAGTGCTCCAGTGGAGTTTTTGACACCTTAGCAGCAATTTATCGGCAAATTATTGAATTTATTAGGCATTCACACCTTGATGTTTTATGATATGGGTCGCTTATTGCTATTAATAGATGTCTCGCACTGAAATAAAAGCGGACTACGACCCAATCAAATCCAAAGGCAATGTCTATTATACAAAACAGAGGTAAAAAGACCTGTCAAAACACTGATTGTGTATATCAAACAAATTGAATGCTTATCGATACACATTGATGTTTCACATAAATTCATTTTCATTTTCGACTGATTCTCAGAAAATAAATTGTACATATTGCATCATAAGTAAATTGGCTATTGGTCCCTCTCCTTATGCCCTCCTGGTTGCTAATTTTCATCTCGTTTTTTGATGGCACCTTTTATCAAAACAATGACTTATATAGGAAAGTCATCTGCACTTAACCGGAACTGTGACTTTGTACATGTAGGTATAACTTGTTTAGAAGTATATTTGCATAACAATAGAATATTCGATTATAAATTTTGGATTTGAATATTCGGCCGATTTTCGATTATTTGAATATTCGGTCCCATCCATAGTAATTATTCATCAAAAGTGATTTTTTTGCATATACAGTTATTATATTTGACTTATTATTTGTTAAAGATCTTTGCTAAAAGAATATACAAACAAGACTTAATATCTCAGCCATTATTACTGATTTATATGGTTATCATTATAGTATTCAGATATTACATACTGATATCCATATACAAAGTCTGGCATTCATTTATTTTCATTGTCTCAACACTTTTTTCCAACAAATAACCACTTACTGTTAGACCAACAATATTCTGACTGGTACTTAACTCTATCTAAAACCATGGAATAGCCTAACCCCATTATTGCAGTTAATGGTTTATATACAATATTTGAAGTACATGTATGATTATAAAATTAAGAAATTTAGTAGCACTAGAAAATGTATCACTTGTGACCAACTCAATAGCTTTAAAAGAATTTTGCAAACAGAAATGTCCATGGAGTATTAAATTTAACTTAGGTTTATTGGAATGTGAAATACATTTTTAAAAGCTGAATAACAGATCTATTAACATATTTCTCTTGACTATATACTAATGGCACAAAATGGGGATTGCTTATTTGATCATTTGAATTGATAACACACTTGAATAATTATAATTGAAATGCTATGCCTTAAAAATGTTCTTTGGTCCAATTATGACATTTAAAAATTATTCAGTACCCATGCTTCAATAGCTTCTATAATCAGATTACCCTACCCATTGAATACCTGAACATTGTAATATATTAATTAGATATAATCGCTCCGCAAATTTCTTTGTGTGAGTTTAGTGTCAGGCAATTTGAAAAAGATCTGCAATCAATTGAATTTCTTTCATATCATACTTGACATATAACTTGAAGCCTTGGAGTTAAGTATTAATGGTTCCGATATGAGTACCATATCTGAAACTTTCAATTTAAAATGCAATGGTGATCAGCAATTAAAGGCATGTGTTCACACAGATTTGGGCATGTTAAGGCCCCTGAAGGAGGGCGTATATTAGTCACACTGTCCATCTATGCCTGAGTTCTGGTGTCTTTGTGCATGTGTGTGTATTCTGTCTGTCTAAATATAATCTCTGTAATGTTTGCATTCCTAGAAGGAATTTAATGTCAGCTCATATTTAATCTTTCCTGACTACCAGAAAATGTGTCTCCGAAAGCTTCCATGCTCTAGGTTCAAGTGTCTGATTTGTAACATAAACATGCCTGGAAGAATTTTAATTATTATCTTCCTTGTCCATACCATGTGTCACTCATTAATACAATGCTCCTAAGTGAACAGTTGCAGCTCAAGGTCATAGGTCATATGTTACATGAGTTATTAAAGACTTATGACTTAAAAAATATGATTCATAAGTCTCAGGCCAAATAGTTGGTATGTCACATCAGATAGATCCTGTACAAAGATGTTTAAATGGAGCCCTTTGGAAAAACAAATGGCCATGCCTCAAGAATCACATTTTTTGCATGGATTTATTTAGCATAATAACTTCTTCTGATAATCCACAATGCATACAGCTTTGATATTTTGTATGTGAAATCAAAATGTGTTCCACTGAAAAGACTGTTCTAGTTATTTCCCCTGGGTTTCTTAAGTGGAAATGCTCCACTGTCACATAATTGATATATACCTGCATAGTTAAAATATTTTTAAAATCGTATCTACAGGCCAAGTCAGAGGTGTAATATTTGGCATGTAACATCATATAGTGGTCCTGTACTAAGTTTGATTAAATCCTTCTATGCGGTCAAAATCTGCCTTCTCTGTAGTTGTTGAGACTTAAATATTTTATATTGAACATCAACTTAACATACACATTTGATGTGTTATATGACCTCAGATTTTGGTCCTTGAGAAAAAACTTTTCAACACATGCCCCCGGGGTAAAAATTGGCCATGCCCATAACCGAGGTGAGCAATCAAAGGCAGAATGCCCTCTAGTCTAAAAAAATTCATAAATATAACAATGTTCTTTTATAAATATCTGCTTGAAAAGCGAGAATATGTAGTTCATAAATAATGTTGATGGTAAGTTGAAAATATTGTTGTTTATACCCCTTTAAGCTACTGTAATCCTTTAGTTCAGAAATATTTCAAACAGCTTTATTGAGAAAAAAATGTTCTTTGGTCCAACAAGTTTCTATTATGTTTTAAAACTAATCAATATTCCTCACAATATTTTGAATAGATCAGCAAATGAGATACTCGACTAAAGAAGAGTCTTTTGTGTGAAATAGACATGTTAAAATATCCACAAATATTAGTTTTCATTATCCTTTAAGCTGAAGAATGTTCAATACGATATTTAAGCAAATTAGCCAATGGTTTATTTAACCAATTCCAATAAGCATTGGAAACTTATCAAAATTTTATTTGTATTACTTTTTTTGCAATTGGCCTGTCAGACTTGTGTGAAATAGTAGTTTTGATATTGGCATTCTTGAATAACTTTAATTTAAATAATACTTACAACACTTTTAAAATCAGGTTTGTTAAGTTCCTATATATGTACTTAAGTTTCGCTCGATTGGTCATTGTCGGCTTGGGTACTTCTTATAACATGTTCTCTGGGTATTCTTAAGAATATCCCTGGTACGAAAAATATACTAACACGTACCCGGTCAATTTAGACTGTACCTGAGTTTTATTTCCACTTGAAATCCAATGTTGTTAAACGCCCTACGGAATACGAAACAAATTTGTCTTTGAAAAAAAAGTTCCTCAAAAGTTTCTATAATATAAAGGCCATTTGACAGAATATTGACATAAATATGAACAGGCCATTTTACAGAATATTGACATAAATATGAACATAATTAATTTAAAAAAAAGGCGATAACGACCAATTTAGTGTTGTAATTTCCGGGTACGTTTCAGTATATTTTTCATACCCAGGGTACATTGAAGTATACTTAGGAGTATCCTGGGTACATTAAAGCAGTACCCGAGGCTGACAATGACCAATATCCTGGGTACATTTATGCAATACCCGAGGCTGACAATGACCAATGAAGCTTAAGTTTCTTTTCGAAGAATTGGCTTGTATATTGCTGTGTACATGCCCACCTTGGGTTGGTCGGTATAATTGGCTTGTATATTGCTGTGTACATGTCCACCTTGGGTTGGTCGGTATAATTGGCTTGTATATTGCTGTGTACATGCCCTCCTTGGGTTGGTCGGTATAATTGGCCTGTATTTATTGCTGTGTACATGCCCACCTTGGGTTGGTCGGTATGTAGACTTTTTTGTTCTGCTTGATATCTAGTGAATGCATTGGTGTACAATCTTGCAGATTATTTTGATGGTTATTTGTGAAAAACTTAATGCACCTGTTAATGTTTTGGAGCAACGGTCAAAGTTTAATGTCACAAGGTTCAGTGATTTCTTTGGTGGGAAGTAATAAGCAAATAAAGTTTAAGGTCGAGGTAACATGATCTGGTATCATAATATTGGTTTGCACAGACAATCTAGAGAACATATTCATTTTTAGGACATATTGTGCAATATTTGTGATTTAATCAGAGAACATATTCATGTTAGGACATATTGAACAATATGTGTTACGTATTCGGAGAACGCGTTCATGTTAGAACCTATTGAACAACATTTGTGATGTAATCAGTTTTTCAATCACTGCCTTCCCCACATGACATGTGTAAGTTATTAAGCATTTACCACTTTACCACAGGAATAAAAGCATTAAAATATATGTCTTTGATATAGCATTGTATGTCATGCACAGTCTTTCCATAACCCCATATATAAATCTTCCTTTGAGAGAGCTATGTTGACAATTATCTCCGATATTTCTTGCTTCAAATTTGTATATTCTGCCTTATTTGTTTATCCCATAGATTTAACTAGATTCCCGTATATGTTGTTTGAGATAACTTTTTAGATCGACATGTGTGTTTAAACAGGATTGTTACGCCATCTTGGTTTTAAATTGACTGCATAGTTTTGGCAGCAACTTAAATAATATAGGTCGTGTCATATTTCCAAACTATATTTACCTAATAAGATAATATGAATAATGATTTATTTTCACTGGGTCTTGGTTGAGTAATGCGATGTACTTTCTATATTCCTTACTTTCTATAAATTTTGAAAAATTTGAAACTATAAACGAAGATGGCTTCTGTCTTTACAGATTTGTGCAATATTTAAAGATTTAATGCACAAAATATTGCAGTCTACCAGACTCTGTATATTGCATATACCAAACAGCACTAGCGGTACATTTGTTTTAGTATAACTACACATAATATAAGTACTCTTTATTGTCCCCTTCCGGTTTCAACGGAGGGGACTTATGGTTTGCGCTTTGTGTGTCCGTCAGTCTGTCACACATTTCTGGACTCTGCGATAACTTAAAAAGTTCTTCATATTTCTTCAAGAAACTTGAAACATGGACAGATGGCAATATGGAGATTATGTATGTCATTTCATTGTGTTCCTATGTCAAGAATCAGTGTGTTTTTTCACAAATAGGAGAATGGTGGAGGGGCCTGTCCAAATGCGAAGAATGCGTCGTTTTTTATTAAAACGGGAAAACAAAAATCACACTTTTATTTGTTATGATATTTATAATATGAATACACATGTAAGTATGAATGTAATACAGTCAATCTTGTATTTAGAGACCACTAAAGGGAGTTACCAAAAGTGGTCTCTTAATAAAATGGTCTTTAAATAAAAAAAGGCCATTTGTGATGAATGCGGACATTTGTATTTAAATCCAGATATCAGAGTACCTCTTTTTGACACAGCAATTTCTGCTTTTGTAATCAAATGAATCTAAATATAAATAAAATGAATAAACCAATTTTTTACTTTAAATAAGTTGTATTTGTTCTCTCTAATTCTTAATACAATGTAAATGGTTTGCACGGAGAATGGGTTTTTCCGACTCCAAACTCATTCGCCATTAAATTTACTTGCACTTTTACTCTTCGACATTTCCAATACCCGAATGTTCTCATTTAACGTTAATACTTTCCGTTTTGACATTTTAATTTCTGCATGTAAGCTTATATATATCTGACTCGATTATGGTACATAGGGAATTCCTTCCAGTGGTTCAGATTTGTAATTCATTCTAGTGTATTGCTGAAATATCAGTGCCAGTTTTACTTGGATACTCATAGTCTTAAAACTATATGAAAATGTCAAATGGTAATATGTGCCTTACAAACATTATATGGTCCTCTTAAAAATGAATTTCTGGAGCTTTAGGGGTCTTCTTCCCCCTCCCCCCCCCCTTATGCCCCCACAGCATCAGGGGTGTGACCCACCCAGCAAAATTGTCAGGTTTTCAGACATTTTCAAGACATGTAGATCAAAACTTTTAGACTGTGGCAAAATTAGACACATTTGACAACAAGTAGCAGCGTTATTGAAACTGTGCTGAAATCTTGATGTGACCTTCAACTTACAATGTCACACAGGCCTCTTCCGCCCTATGCCACACAACAAGTAGCAGCGTTATTGAAACTGTGCTGAAATCTTGATGTGACCTTCAACTTACAATGTCACACAGGCCTCTTGCGCCCTATGCCACACAACAAGTAGCAGCGTTATTGAAACTGTGCTGAAATCTTGATGTGACCTTCAACTTACAATGTCACACAGGCCTCTTGCGCCCTATGCCACGCAACAAGTAGCAGCGTTATTGAAACTGTGCTGAAATCTTGATGTGACCTTCAGCTTACAATGTCACACAGGCCTCCTGCGCCCTATGCCACACAACAAGTAGCATCGTTATTGAAATTGTGCTGAAATCCCTTATCCAATTCCAATGTTTTTATTTATTTTTTTAACTTTTAAATAAATAAGTTAACCTGATCCAGTGTAGAATCTGTTGCCTTGATTTGTTTAAAAAAAAGCAGTAAAATATGTTAAATTGATTAATTAAGACTTTCCTTTTTTCGCCTCAATAAAGGCCAGGCCCTTACCCCAAAATCAGATAAAAATATGTATTCAAAATAATCGTTATTTACCAGTTAACGGCTTCTTTGAAATATAAGAAAAACTATTTACATGCGATTATTTTTCCCAATTGAGCCAGTTTTGCGATTTTTTTCCCAAAAATGGGTTTTTTCACAAAACGAAATTCACAAAATTTCAGAGTGGCGTTTTCCCAAAATGGAACAGAAAAGGCCTTCACAAGCCACATGCAGTATTTCATAATTTTGCATGTTAATTGTCACAAATTAAAATAACTGTATTCAATATATTCAATCAAATGAAATTACTCCCACAACTGTATTACTAAAGTAGTGGTTCAATTACAAGTATCCTGTTTAATGTTTAAGCCTGAATGGCTGACTTATTATGCTTCATATGCTGTGAGTGACTCTGGGCAGTGTTTTGTCACCATTTTGGGAATGGGGCAGGGGCCCATTTGGATCATTGGGAAATTGCGTTGTTTTGGATCAAACTGGGAAAATGCGTTGTTTTGGATCAAACTCGGAAATTGTTGTTATATGTTGTGGTTTTTTTTGCTTACAAATACTTTAACATGGATATTTTTTGGATTGAGAATTGCGTTGGTTTGGCTTAACCCTTTCCTTGACAGGTACGCGTTTCTACGACCCTATCGATTCCCTGTCAAATACGCTTATCTACGCCTGTATCGATTCCCTGTTATCTACGCATTTCTACTACCCTATCTATTACCTGATATATACGCGTTTTTACGCGTCACGATTTAATTTGCTATTTAAATGCTTAAAATGACGTTTTAAGTGTAACAGAAATGCATATACACCTGCGTTCATCATTTTTCTAAACTGTCGAGTAAACATCCGGTAATGTTGCTATTTAAAGTTATGATGCAATTGGCGACCAATCAAGACGAGGGTTTACCATTTGACATGCGTAAATCACGTTCCGGGATGTGTGCGCTTCAGGCATTTCGTAATGTCCTAAAATAACTGCTATTCTCGAACCATATTTAATTTGGACATTTTCCGAAAACGTATTAATAACTCGTTAAAAATGTCGCAAAAATAAACACGTCCCATAGGGATATAATATCATTTGGGTGTAAATCGATTTCATTCTTATTGTTGTTTGATTCCATTATATCGTAAATGTTTGTTTCCGAGATCATATACGACTATTACATCGATATGTTAAATGGCATGTACACTAAAATGTTTTTACAAACGACACGTGCTTATCTAAAGTTTGTGTTTCGTAATACACAGGATATTGGATTATCGGTGCTTGATTGGGCAATAAAACAAAGACGCAGTCGGCGGTCTTCAATATGCCTTTGAACTGACCAATAATAATTAATAGCGCACATGCTAATCTAACATTTAGGGATAAGAAACACGGGTTCTAGACACTTTGAATAAACATGTTTACCGGACGCAGCAGTAGTCTTCAGATGACATTGGTGCGCGTGCCATGTTACCTCGGCGTTTTGTAATTTGGTACACAAATACACGGGTTTGTTGGCGACTTCTGGGTTATAAAGTTATATGTCGGCGATCAGATAAACTGGAGTATTTGATAATAAACTTGGAATTTTGCAAATAAATACACAAATTGAAGACTTAGTGAAGACGCCGACATTGCCGGATTTCGATCGGTAATAAAATGCAAAATGCAAATTAATTATATGAATATTCATGGCACATTATGCAACATCCAATTAAATTGTTACCGGTATCTATAAATGTTTATAAATCATTAGGTGAATTAATGTATTAGAAATACCAAGTTTCGTACGAATTTTATAAGAAATAATACAATTTATTTTGAAAATGCATGAAGTTGTTTGAGAAACTCTGTGTTTTTCTATAGTTATTTATAAGAATTTACATGAATTTTGAGGCTTGCAGAATGAATTTATAAAATAAAAAAATCTTCAAGAAAGAAGAATTGTAGTTTGGAAAGTAAGAAAAAAATTAATATTCCAAAATATAATTATTTGTATTTGATTCAACACACCAACTTCGCAAAGTTTCTATATGAGCTGGAAAGAGATTTGCATTTAAATGCAGTAAAACACACAACGGTCAACTTTGCATGACTATAACTGACCAATAAATTAAGGTATAAACATACAGTTTACACCACAGGAAAGGAAATTTTATTAGCTTAAACTTTCATATTGTGTATTTTTCAATAATATTTCAATTTTTATGAGAATATCACGTTTAAAAGCAATGAGGGTCATAAAACAGCGTTTTTCCAATAATGCCTGTAAAGATGGGGTACTGATATTGATAAGATGGCTATCAGCCACTGGTCAGCAGGCAGCTAGGTCTTGTGGTAACTGGAGAGGCTTATTTTGGCTAAATGGCTGTCAAGGAAAGGGTTAAACTTGGAAATTGTTGTTTGTTAGTTTTTTTGCTTACAAATACTTTAACATGGAGATTTTTGTCAATATTATAATATATAAGGTTCCACTAATAAGTCTGAATAGTGATGTAAACTACTTACAGGCCCAAACCCAGGCACTGGGCCCAGGGGCCCAGGCCCCCCCCCCCCCAGCTGGCTGTCCAGTTATGATTTTTATACGCCCGTCTATGACGGGACGTATTATGGTATACCCCGCGTCCGTCTGTCCGTCCGTCCGTCCGTCTGTTAATGTCGTACGCTACGTCAAATATCCTTTGACAGATTTTCTTCAAATTTTAACACAATCTTAATATTGATAAACCCTGATCCCCTTTCGTTTTTGACGGAATTCTGAATTGTCGTTCCAGAGTTATGGGACTTTGTTCGTCAAAATTTCGTGATTTCATTGAATGTCCTACTGTAGCTCAAATATCCTTCGATGGATTTTTTTCAAATTTCAACACAATCTTAATATTGATAAACCCTGATCCCCTTTCGTTTTTGACGGAATTCTGAATTGTCGTTCCAGAGTTATGGGACTTTGTTCGTCAAAATTTCGTTATTTCATTGAATGTCCTACCGTAGCTCAAATATCCTTCGATGGATTTTTTTCAAATTTCAACACAATCTTAATATTGATAAACCCTGATCCCCTTTCGTTTTTGACGGAATTCTGAATTGTTGTTCCACAGTTATGGGACTTTGTTGAATGTCAAGGAGACGGCGCTCCATGCTCATGTACTTATAAAATAAACCATGTATTCAAATACAAATAAACCATGTATTCAAATACAAATAAACTGAAGTAAAAAAATGATTCAAAGGGTTATTTATTACCTTACTACTTCATTGGCGAACGACGGGCGTATCATGCGCTCATGGCGCAGCTCTTTTTTTAATAATGGGCCTACTGCAAATTTTCTCACATGAAAGGGCCCACAGTACACTTCCCTGCAATACAAATGTGCATATGTCTTTTATTGCCCCTGATACACAAGAGGATTAGCGCTAATTTACTCGCCAGTGGAGAATAGCCCCTAGGCATTGTTTTCTTATCACCTTGTACACACATCCCCGATCTGTCAATTACCCATTGTGCTCAATGCTTCATCTTTTGATTGTGGGTGTAAAATGTCTTTTGATTGGACAAGGAAAGAGAAACAGCGAATGGATGGAACTGATACAGGTCGTAGGATTGAACGATAATAGTGTTTTCTCTTTTGAATTCAAACCTCCTCTAGAGTCATAGCCAGGGTTCCCGCTGTCGATCGCCATTGGCGCCAATTGCAACAAAATAAAAAATCTGGCGACAAAATTTTGTAAATGGCGATTTAAAAAAAAATCGGCATTTTTCTGCGTTCATATTTTCTTAAAATGACAAAAGACGCTGTGTTTACCAGCCGCTTTACGGCAGTCGTAATAATATAGATGTCCATGATGTAAGCGATACAGCTGTAATCAATGGAGCGTGGTGCTGACTGCAGACTACCGCAAAGTGGCATGCAATGGTGAGAATTGCGATTATCTGGGGTGTTGTTACAAGTTATCTTAATTGGTCGGCAGTTTTATGGCTTCAGAGATAAGACAACATTGAAATAAACCTACCGACTTTATGCTTAAATGTGAAGCGTTTGTCACAGTGTTCGAAGCCGATTCCAAGACCGTTACATTGACAACCATGTGACACTCAAAAAGGTAAGTATCGATTGTGTTTAGAAAAATCGGTGAAATTATAGAAAATAATTAAACATTATATTGATTCTATTTACATGTAAACGGTGACATTTCTGTTTTACTCGTCAACATGGCAAGTTCAGAGTGTATAACGACTTTTAGAAAGTGAACATTAGATTCTGATAATTATGAGACTCATTCCAGGGTTTTTTTTTACTAAGAAAGTGACGCCGATAATCGGCGTCTTCCCCTACCAGAATTTTTCCCCTAAAACTACCATTTCCCCTCCAAAAATATAATTTCCACCAAAATATAATATTTTACCCTCAAAGAAATGTTTTTTTCTTTCTTTTGGGAAGTCGACACTTATCCTATTTGTACCATGTACAACGATCTCGCGCTCTCTCTCTCCAGACGAACACTCAAATCTGGGAATCCCAGTGATTCTATATATAGCTCTTAAATTACGTCATGGAAACCGGGCAACTAATCGTATTAATCATGTGACTATTTTACTGGATTCCGGTCTTGCGCGAGAAGGGTGATTCGTCAATTAATTACCGGAAACCAGTTGAGTTTTCATCCGGGTTATGTGAAAGCCAAGATGGGTATAGACGTTAAAACAGAAAAAGTCTCACAATTGGCGTTCATACACGAACAAAATAAAACGTTCGGACTCGGAAAATATTAATTGCGTTGACGCATTTTTTAAGAATGAATCATCAAAAACCGTTGAAACCCAGCAGGATTCGGAGGTACATGTAATCAACATCGATTAATACTGTCGGATTATTGTGAAAGTAGACAATCGGCAGCTGCCGCACCTTTCCCTTCCAATACTGTAGCAGATCTAGATCGTCAACCCATTCATCATGAAATTGAAATCACAATATTGAAATCGTTCCCCGGCCCCAGTTGAAAACATTTTCCATTATTAGATCTACCCCTGCAACTTTATTTACGACTTTGACTTTAATATCATACTTGTTCATGTGTTTAAGAACAAAAAGGTCAGAGACATGTCTCTTTTTCAAAAAAAAAACCTGAAGTCTGTAGGCGAGTTATAGACATTGAAATGAACAGTTTTTATTTTTTCCCCAAATATGTCTTTTTTGCGCTCGATTTTCCCCTTTTACCCAGCGTCCAGCGTCTTCCCCTTTTTCTAAAAAAAACCCCTGCATTCAAAAATGCAAATGTTTCCCCGCTAACATTCAACAGCTAGCAAACAAAACCCAAACAAAGACAGTTGGTAAACAGAATTTCATTTCCTTCAATTTGATTTCCAACACACAATATATGCTGTATGAACTCTATATACTCTCAAAACTAATAAATTAATTCACTACCGGATGTTCTGTTTAAAAAAGGTAAACATCGTTAAGCACATGAAAATCCATTTGACACACACGAAAATCTATTTGACACACAATTTAATATACATGTACACAAATGCTGATTTTATTTGACTGTTGTGCTATGAGCTTTATGTAGTAGGTCATGTGCTAGCACACATTTATATTATTTATATACTACACATTAGTTGATTATTATTAGTAGTATATTAATATTATTTTTCCCTTTTTGTATTTTCAGATTACCAGAAAGCTGCATGCTGAAGCAACCAAGCTGTGGCAACATATTCAGGCTGCTAAGAAGGTGTCAATCAACAAGACTTACAACTGATTGAATGTGCCTTTATTTAATGAACAATCTTCAATGTGTTGTTATTCTTAATAATACTGTTATGAAATCAATTCCTTTAACATACTGTTCAATGCTCAGTTTTTGTTTGTATTACAATGACATGATCTTCATTGCCCAAATGTAGCCCCAGTGTGGAGACAACTTTTTAAATTTGGCGAAAGTGAGTGGCGACAACTTTTTAAAGCCCAGAGGGAATCCTGATAGCTTATTAAACATTTCTGTGAAAACTGTCTTGTAGATGATAAACATTTTATAATGAATTTACTTTGAAATTTTATATAGAGGAGGTTTGATTTCAAAGAGAAAATACTAGTAGGTTATATGTCAGTTACTGACATATAACCATAGTAGTATTTTCTCTTTGAAATCAAACCTCCTCTACAGTCATACAGTCATACTTTATGTTACATTTCATAATAAAGGTTTTTTAGTTTCAAAGGTTGCTTTAACTTCTTTAAAAAGTGTAATACATTTCTGACATCTAAAGATTTAAACATGTGTGAGAATTTCACACCAAGGGATAGTTGATAAAGCATGTCACGCTTTTTTTACCATTTTTACCCAGGGATGTCACAAACAGGGATCATATTTTTTTCGGTTTTGTCGGTCCTAGACCGATTGGGATCATGAAAGACCGATTGAAAGTCCCAAACAGTCGGTCCGATTCTGTTTGCTAAAATTCCCATGTCATGAAATCGATTACACATTGTACATGCTTACAAACCCTAATCACATTCTTATCTTGATTAGGTGTGGTAACAATTGGCTGCATTTTCTAAACCGGTCAGGACCGGTTTATTGCACGTCAGACCAAGAATCAAAAACTTGTGAACAGCGGATTAAAGACGCATCCGAAAAGACGCATCTGAAAGCACGCGCTGTTACTATACAAAACATGACGATACATTTTCCACCAGCGTAATAATCCGGTTATATAATTATGCATGAAAGTCGCGGATCTGATCGACAGAACAGCCGAAAGTTATTTTTATGGGCGGAACTTCACATAAAATAGTACACAAGAAAATAATATACATTGTATAAATCTTTAGTAAAACCGTGCTAGAATCGAAATAATTTGTGTACTTTTAACTTTGTTGTTGAATAACTCACGACCGGAAAATTAGATGCGTGGTTTCAAATGTTTTGCTCTCGTGATTAAATCCCTACGCATCTTAACTATTGGCCGTGGGTTATTTGACAACAAACTATAATGTACACGAATTATTTCTTAATTATTTGGTATGTTATTGTCAGTAGCCAACCTACGCACAGACATTTGTTTGGTTCAGTGCATGTTTGTAAGCTATTATCCAGTCGACAACAATTTAAAACATCGGTAAAGACTTATGAAAAAGTCTGATAAAACAGCACATGAAACAACAATAAAATAGCAAATGATAAAACCAGTTGAGAAAACTCGTTCCGTTTAAAAAAAATGCCTAAGGGAATTTAACTTGTACATTTATTATACCACCTTCATGAATGGCAAAATCAATGGTATATATTTTAAGGTAATTTGTCATGATTTCGGACATAAATTTTCGGACACTTTTTCTCCATTTATATCCGGACCGATTGATGTTGCGGGAAAATATGATCCCTGGTCACAAACTGTTACAAAATCTTGGACCCCCTTCCCTAAAGTACGTCACAAACTCACACTTTCGAACATTTTTTTAAATTAATACTTAATTTAAATTTAATCTAAAACTCAATTCACTATTAAACCGTATTAAAATTTCACTTACCGGTAAAAGAACTTTCACATTACAGGCTTTTATAACTGTAGGGTTGTTACGATGAGCAGTATGAATATTTATCCACGTGTTAATCTCTAATAAAAACGAAATTATAATTTAGATTTTCTTTCAACCCTTTACTAACTAAAAATGGAACAGTCCAATTATTTCGTCATTGAAATCTGTGTGGAGGATGTGCCTATTGAATAAGCCGGCCCAGCCAAGTTGCCTATTAGACATTCGAACAACAGAATCAGCAGATACGCAATTCGTCTTATTTTGACATAAAACTAATTCAAATGTTTCACAAATTTTTGAAAATTATTTTTAAATTCTACTAAAGAAATAATAAATAAAAATACATTTTTTTAAATAAATGTGTGACATCACACATGGCCTGACTCCCCTCCCCCATGTCACAAACTGTCACTTTCTTACTCACCCTCCCCCCACCTGGAGCGTGACATACTTTATGGACGGCCCGTAATGGTTAAAGCTTTAGACTTCAGAAAGGTGCTGATTTACTTGTTATATATCCATAAATTTATAACATAACATATGTTTCTATATGCATTAAAATTCACCTTGAACAGTGCCTAATAAAAAAAATCTATTCGGGAGGGGCAACCCCTCCCGCACCCTCCCCGTTTGGGCCCCCCCAGGCAACATTTTGTGGGTACAGCCCTGACTTAAGTTGAGGTTTATTTTTTGTTAATTGAATTTTTTATTATATTTATGGGAACCTTCAAAATGGAATTTTAGGTAATCATTTACAAAAAAACATATTTGATCAGGAATCCCAAAATTGACCCAAAAACACACTGCTAGGTGCATGAAAAACAATACAGACATGTTCAACTTTTGCTGTATACGTATATTACAGTTGGATAAGATTATTGATTTATATTTAATTATGATATGATTGTGTTTGAACTTAGTTCTCAACAAAGTTAAAATCCTAGTAAAAAGAGTGAGGAATTGAAGGGGTGCTGGCATGTTAGCGGGATCATACAAGTGTTTTTGTGTCAATATGTCTGTTTGTTTTTTACCAATCTTGATAAAATTATGATCTTGCAAGCAAGCATAGGGACCTAGGTTGGGATTTTATTGGATGCCTGAGTGGGGTCAAAGTCACTGTTACTAAAATTATTATAGGTGGTTTGTTTGGTAAATAACTTCAGTTTGCTTATACCAATCTTTATGAACTTTATACACAGCTTACATGGAGACCTAGGTTGGCATTGTATTGGATGCTAGTTAATTTGCATGAACCTATCTTGATGGAGTTTATATATATATATATATATATATATATATATATATATATATATATATATATATATATATATATATATATAGCAGCAGCTGCCTTGCATAGATACCTAACCTGAGATTGCATGTGAGGCCTGTAAGGTCAAGGGCGAGACCAATGCTATTGAATATAGAAACAAGAAATATCTTTAAAAAAGATATACGGCGTCAGGCCTTGAAGAATTTTTCCAGAGCCACTCACCTTGCAGGACGAGTAGGCCTGACAATCCCCTTGCCCGTCACTTAAATCTACTCGCCCTGCATTAAAAAAATATATATATTTATAGTTTTGATCAACCATAACCTGTTTAACCTACGTAACATAATCACACTAAACTGTAAACAAATTAACTACATTATCTGATGGATTTTATTTGCTTTCCGTACGTTTTATGCACTGTTTTCTTTTCTCAATACTTTCCACTTCTCGTTTTGATGACCTTTCTTTCTGTTCCCTTTCTCCACCAGCTTGCAGATATTTTAAAATAGAACCCTTTTCCATGCTGAGTTTTAATATTTCAGACGAACTTTTACTGAAAGACACTCTTGATTGACAAATGGTTACAATATGGTAAATTTTTGCTAAGGCTTCTGATCACGAATTATTCTGTTTATTAATTATTATTGTTTCTGTTTATTTTTTATTAAATATAAGAAGAATTATAATTAACCAGTTATGTATTATTTTTGTATGGATATTAACATTAAAATGAAATTTTATTCTTCACGGAATAACCAATATATTTAACTGTTTTTTTCACTTTTAATCGATAAGCTAAGAGCACTGACACCTATGAAAAGAGCTCAGCCAATTTTGAGAATTATTTTTACTGAGCCCGTGACGTCATTTTTCATTGTCAAAACAAAAGTGCAGTTTCTTTGTGTACTACACCTATTTTTTGTTTGTTGGATTTTTTTTTCGCAATTTGTATCAATGTGGCATGAGTTTTGGAACTGAATTTATATTTCTCGACTTGAAAAACAGCACTCGCCTGGTCGGTCGAGTATTGAACATATTTTACTCGCCCGACCGTCAACTTCACTTGCTTTTGTTAGCGGTCAAGTGGGTTCTTCAAGGCCTGGACGTTGATAGTTCAATGAATGAGATCAAGGATAGCGAATGTCTTTTTGTGCGCAGTTCTTAGCTGCATCACACGCAGTACGGGAGGTTACGCGGAGTTTCGCGGCTTATTTTACATTATTACATATTGCTGGTCATAAACCTATAGATACAAAAAAAAAAAAAGAAGAATGGAAGTGATATTAAAACATACGAGTCAACCGGCCACACGCGAAGTATCCGTATTTATAGGCGCGTTCTTCGAACAAACCTGTTTTAGTGGTTTGTCGGGCATTGCTATTTGATTCGATTATTAACAGTATCGAGAATCAGCGCGCTCATTCTCAATACATTAGTCAGTATGGTGAAATAATTATTGTTAAATTAATCAAAAATAATATGTATCAACTCAACAAGAAGAGCTTGGATGGAATATTGGTATTTTGTGTGTATGTAGCATACACGCAGACCTAACTTGAGGTTCTATGTGGGGCCAGTTGATCAAGGTAAAGGTCACTGTTTCTAATTTAAAAAATAGAAAAATGGTTTCCAATCAATAACATGTGTTTGGTTGCATGTAATGCACTTAAATTTTGTGTGAATGTATTTTACATGAATACCCTAGCATTGGATTGCTCAATGATTTAAATTAAACAAATAACTTAAACGTTTAAAATCTGGTTTTGAGGCATGGCAATTTTCTTTTTTTTGATAATTTGATAATAAGAAAACTTAAGCCAGACTTTTTTCCCCTTTAGAAGTGACAACCAGGATATATTCAACTTTTTATGCCCCTGGTAGGGTGGCATATAGCAGTTGAACTGTCCGTCAGTCAGTATGTCAGTATGTGTGTATGTCAGTCCTTCGTCCGTCCGAAAAAAAACTTAACGTTGGCCATAACTTTTGCATTATCGAAGATGGAAACTTGATATTTGGCATGCATGTGCATCTCACGGAGCTGCACATTTTGAGTGGTGAAAAGTAAAGGTCAAGGTCATCCTTCAAGGTCAAATGTCTCATATATGTCGTCTGTCCGTCCGTCCAAAAACTATAACATTGGCCATAACTTTTTCACTATTGAAGATAGCAACTTGATATTTGGCATGCATGTGTATCTCATGAAGCTGAACATTTTGAGTTGTGAAAGGTGAAGGTCAATGTCATCCTTCAAGGTCAAATGTTAAATATATGGCGTCTGTCTGTCTGAAAACTTTAGCAACTTGATATTTGGCATGCATGTGTATCTCATGAAGCTGCACATTTTGAGTGGTGGAAGTTCAAGGTCAATGTCATCCTTCAAGGTCAATCATCAAAAAAATCATTCAAAGCGGCGTTCTCATGAAGCGGCACATTGTGAGTGGTGGAAGTTCAAGGTCAAGGTCATCCTTCAAGGTCAAAGGTAAAAAATAATAATTTCAAAGCGGCGTTCTCATGAAGTTGTACATTTTGAGTGGTGGAAGTTCAAGGTCAAGGTCATCCTTTAAGGTCAAAGGTCAAACAAACATAATATTTTTTTATTTCAAAGCGGCGCAATAGGGGGCATTGTGTTTCTTACGAACACATCTCTTGTTAAGGATTAAGAAGAATAAAACATTTCAAAATATTTGAAATACTCTGTGTGATTAGTGATCAGATTTAAAAAGAGTTTGATAACTTGTACTGTGGCACAGTCTTGGTTGTAAAAATACAACATATTGAATTTCCTTTTATGTCTGTTTTACTTACCGGGTAATGAGGCATTTAAGTCTTAAATTGTTTCATGCTTGTTGCATGTTTTGTGTATAATTGGTGTCAAACAAAGCCCACGAGATCAGCTTGACTAAGTTTTCACAATCGCATTTCAAATTTACACAATGGTATTCAATGTGCCTTCACAATGGTCTGTACTTTATTGTCCAGGCTTTTAATTTATCATTTGGAAATGTTGCACCATTGCCATGTATGCAACAAGTGTTAACCATGTGTTAAGTTTCTCAGATGAATATATAATTTTGTAGTTGTCAGTAATGTTTGTTACACCAGCTTCTTCAGCCCTGACAAGTGGATGGGGTAGCAGTTCTGCCTTCCTTGGAATATGTAATGGCTTTATTGTGGGTTTCCAGCTCATACATTTGTTTACTGCTCTTTCTTTATTGAGAGCAAGTTTGAAGTGGAAGTAATGTGTTGTAAACAAATAAAAAAAAACAATGTTCACACTCTACATGTAGTTGTTACAAATCAAGCCTCCCATTTAAAATGAAATATGCTCTAAACATTGATTCTTTCAAAGCCAATATGTTAATGTTACCAGTGACAATCAATGGGTAGAGATAATATGTAAGTAAAAATATAGCAGTATTTGTTTAATATAGTGTCATCCCTCTGAATAAGGGGCCAGCCAGTTTTGTCCAACGAAATACCTTTATGCATGAAGTAAATACTCCCTATCCCATCTTTGATGCCCGAGCAGCAAGGACATCATTAATAAACCCTCAATTAACTAGCTTTATTGTTAGGCAACTGGTCAGGTAAGAAATTGCCTGAGTAACAACTAAAACCTTCAACATCTGGCATCAAAAGCTAACGCACCAACCACTGGGTCATGGGTCTACATGTATTTTTGTTGATAAATGAACATTAAACTGGCTTAGCTTTTGATGGTCAAATTTTGGTCTTTTTATGTCCATATGTTTTATTAAATATGTGATCTACAACTTGGTTAAGGATAAAAAATAATGGTTAGATTACATTCTAACTGTTGTTTATGTATAAAAATATCTGGTTTCTTCAGATATGTATGCCCCCCTTCGAAGAAGAGGGGGTATATTGTTTTGCTCATGTCAGTCATGAGTCCGTCCATCCGTCCACCAGATGGTTTCCGGATGATTACTCAAGAATGCTTAGGCCTAGGATCATGAAACTTCATACATAGATTGATCATGACTGGCAGATGATTAGACTCCTATTGATTTTCAGGTCACTAGGTCAGAGGTCAAGGTCACGGTGACTCAAAATAGTAAAATGGTTTTCGGATGATAACTCAAGAATGCTTAGGCCTAGGATCATGAAACTTCATAGGTTCATTGATCATGACTGGCAGATGACCCCTATTGATTTTCAGGTCACTAGGTCAAAGGTCAAGGTCACAGTGACTCTAAACAGTAAAATGGTTTCCGGATGATAACTCAAGAATGCTTATGCCAAGGATCATAAGACTTTATAGGTACATTGATCATGACTGGCAGGTGACCCCTATTGAATTTTAGCCCCCAAGGTCAAAGGTCAAGGTCACAGTGACTCTAAACAGTAAAATGGTTTCTTGATGATAACTGAAGAATGCTTATGCCTAGGATAATCAAACTTCATAGGTACATTGATCATGACTGGCACATGACCCTTATTGATTTTCAGTTAGCTAGGTCAAAGATCAAGGTCACAGTGACTCTAAACAGTAAAATGGTTTCCGGATGATAACTCAAGAATGCTTACGCCTAGGATCATGAAACTTTAAAGGAACATTGTTTATTACTGGCAGACGACCCCTAATGATTTTCAGGTCACTAGGTCAAAGGTCAAGGTAACAGTGACTCGAAATAGTAAAATGGTTTCCGGATGATAACTCAAGAATGCTTATGCCTAGGATCATGAAACTTCATAGATCCATTGATCATCGCTGGCAGATGTCCCCTATTAATTTCAGGTCACTATGTCAAAGGTCAAGGTTACAGTTACTCGAAACAATAAAATGGTTTCCTGATGATAACTCAAGAATAATTATGCCTAGAACTATGAAATTTCATAGGTATATTTATCATGACTGGCAGATGACACTTATTGATTTTCAAGTCACTAGATCAAAGGTCAAGGTCAGTGACAAAAAACTTATTCACACAATGGCTGCCAGTACAACTGACAGCCCATATGGGGGGCATGCATGTTTTACAAACGTACAGCCCTTGTTTAGGAAGCTTTTGTTTTAAGTTGAGAACATTCTTCTTAATTACAATGCAGGTATGGTACCTAATAAATATTCTGGCATGTATTTCCATCTGTTCTCAATCGTATTTGACATGTTCACTCTAATGCATAAATTATTGCTTAAAAGGTTATAACCCTGTTGGTGATTTATAGTTATTGGCAAGGCTAACTTATTAGCCTCTAAATATAAAGGAATTCAATCTTCTACTGAGACGTTACAATACAAATTTGACAGAAACATGGCGCACAAAACTTGAAAAAACGTGCATTGCAATGCATTCTGTCATTTAAAACTACTCTTTCCAAGTCCACACAATATGAAGACTAAACATATATTTTAAGCATTATAAGGAACATTGATGGGAACTCCGTAGGGGAGATCTACTACCTTTAAGAAATAAGTACAATCTCTTTTGCTGTCTATGTGTACGTAAACTGCCTTCACATACAATAAAACCTGCTTTATACAATCTCTCTCGCTGTCTATGTGGTTTACATAAACTGCCTTCACATACAATAAAGCCTGCTTTATACAATGAAAGGCCGTTGAGTTCTCTGGCTATTTTGTTAACAAAAAACATTGTCGCATAGAAACTTCAAAATGTTGAATGATAGAATGATAGTGGTTTTATAATAAAGTCAAATGCTGTTGCACAGAAATATCAATAAATACTGATTTTGAATGATGTAACTCGATGACTATGTTTTATAAGCAAAAATGTAAAACAGCACACCCGTTTTGACATTTCTGATGATGAAATAAACAGGTACTTTATTATTTATAATATAATGTTATGGATTATGAATGGATCAACTGATGGTATATTTGTTGAAATTCTTAATAAACCACATGACCTCTTAGTAACCTGAAGTTTGGTCAGCAACTGTTAAGTATGTTATTAAGTTAAATGAAAATTGCAAACCATAACCGTATTGTTTCATTGCAACTTTGAAATTTTGTTTACAAATGTTAAAGTTTGCAAAGATGACGTTACACAACGCAATTAGGACAGACAAAGAAATACAAGTCCATGCTTACTTGAAATACAACCCTACATAATGTCACTTTGCCCTAACAAATAATAAATGAATGTTTATATTAAGTCCTTGACACTGTTTAAGGAGAGACCGCTCAACGTGTTTTTCTAAACCTTCATTGTTTCTGTAGGACAAAAATCAAATGAATCCGGCTACTATTTCAGCTTTAGTTGTTTTGTCATTGTTTTCTAAAGAAAGAGTAAAAGCTTCACTGATTTCATTTTCTAACAAACAATGTGTTCATGAATCTATGGTCAATCTTCAGTGAGTTTACACTTGCTTTCTTGTTCGATTTGAAAGTGGGTTTGTCAGAGTTTATTAGATTTAGTTTGAGTCCCTCGCATTACATTACAATCAAAATAGTTTGATATAACATAAAATGCTATCATTAATGAAAACACTTACATATTGAAAATGAAAACAACCGTTAATAATGTTAGACCATCTAAATAACCTTCTGTTGAGTTTATTGATTACTGGCTAATTAATACAACTTTTTACCATTAAAGACTGCTTACTCATGTATAGTTTTGTTTAATTCTTACAAACTTCTGTCAGCAGTGGATTTAATATTCCTATGCATTTTTATGCCGCCGGTACGGAGGCATATAGCACTTGCACTATCCGTCCATCTGTCCGTCCGTTTGTCTTGCATGTGGTGTCCGGAGTGTTTTTCCTTAAAGCTTGCAGATATTTACCTGATTGTGTATGTGTGAGTCTACGCATTTTACTTACAGATTCAGTTTGAGTTTTGTTCTTGTCAATTGCTTTTTATGCCCCCGAACGAATGATCGGGGGTATATTGTTTTGGGCCTATATGTCTGTCTGCCTGTCTGTCTGTCTGTCTGTCTGTCTGTCTGTCTGTCTGTCTGTCTGTCTGTCTGTCTGTCTGTCTGTCTGTCTGTCGGTCTGTCGGTCGGTCTGTCGGTCTGTCTGTCATTGTATGTGTCTTTCTCAAAGCTAGGGTCATTCTTCAAGGTCAACGGTCAAATATATGACTCCAAAGCGGCGCAATAGGGGATATTGTGTTTCTGACAACACATCTCTTGTTGATAAAGTTACGGATTAAAAAAAAATCTTTCACATATCATTTTTCAAATACGCTATAAGATACTGACCTAATTTTTGGTGTGTGAGTCAACCTGCTTGACTTACAGAGCAAGTTTGAGTTTCTTTCCGGTCCATTGATTTTTGGCGTAGTAACATGTATTTGACTTTGAAATTTTCTCTAGAATGACAGTTTTCTGGACTTTTCCCTACAGGCTTGCAGATATTGACCGGATTTGTTGTGTGTGAGTCTACTTACAGTACAGCTAACGCGGCACAAACATAATCCGCGGCTACGCCACGGCCAGATTATTAGTACGCGGTGGCCAAATCGTGTGTTCACGCGGCGTATCGCCGTGGCACTCGGCATCGATCTGCGCAACGACGCCGAGTCTATGTTAACCTCGTGTACTTTCGCGGAGTAAATCCGCCGCATACGTACGCGGCGGATCGAGTGAAAAGATATCCACCTACATGTACATACATGTATGTGTAGCGCAGAATTAATAACACGCAACTGTTAATGTTTCGTTCGATTATCATTATCATTATTAAATTTTTAATCCGAAACACACTTCCGAATTTTAATGCTAACGCGACCTTTGATAAATTCTAGCTTCAAATAAACAGTGCTAAAATATCCTTTGTTTCATAAAAAGTGCGCGAAAATTATGCAGACGTGTAGAATGTCGTTTGGAAAGTTTGGGTGTATTTTCTGTTGTATAAATACATGAACATCACGTCAGGCGTAAATCGCGTGTTCAGTGGAAAAAAAACGCCCCGATTAGACGTTATTTCATCATCTCTATAAATAGTAACCAATGCCAAAATGTATTTGATACTTAAGGAAATATCGAGAATGTTTGTGTATCGTAAATATTTACCAGCATTTGCTTTAAAACTGGAATATACGGGATTATCGGGTAATTAGTAGCGATATTAACTCATATCGTATAATATGAACAAAATAAAACGTGTTTATATACGCATATTCAAACAATAGTTTTAATAAGCTGATAATTAACAAAACAACAAATACGTCGTCACCGTCTTGATTATTGATGTGGCTTCAAACTGCTAATTTTCTCAGCTTAAATTTAATAGCAAAATCAACATGCAATTAATTTATAAATCCACCATATGCTGGAGCCTTGACCACTTGTATGTGCGAAAACATCATTACGTGACCTTGTTTATGTGTGAAATACATACACTACGGGCGGGAAACAAACTTAATTGGCCAGACACATTAACTATGCTTGCATGTATATGCTAATACAATCCGCGCACAATAAATTTATTATGATTTTAATTATTATTATAATTGTTCTTTCAAAATTTGTTAACTACATGTAACTAATAATTTTAAAAAAGATTTTTATTTCATGATGCGCATCGACTCGGCATCATGTCGCGGATAGCGGCATGCCTCGGCGGACAGATGCGAAGTTTCGCGGCGTAATGCGACTTGCCGCCGCATACTGACGCGGCTTCAATGACTGACGCGGCATCGACTCGTTTCGCCTTGCCGCCGCGGATCGCGAAATACGTTTGTTCCGCTTTGGCTGTACTGTACATGACTTACAGATCAAAAATGATTGTTGTTGTTCCGATAATGACCTTATGTTTTGTATGTGAGTCCTGTGACCTACAAGACTGACGGATCAAGTTTAAGTATTGTTTTTTCTTTCAACTGACCCTCAGTCGGTCCGTCTGTCTGTCTGTCCATCAGTCCGAAAACTTTACCATTGGTCATAACGTTTGCAATATTAAAGATAGCAACTTGATATTTGGCATGTGTATCTCATGGAGCTTCACATTTTGAGTGGTGAATGGTCAAGGTAGTCTTCAAATATATGGCTTCAAAGCGGTGCAAAAGGGGACATTGTGTTTCTGACAAACACATATCTTGTTCAAAAATACAAACATATGTGAACACATCTCGTTAAGTAAATGTTACGCAATTTGCAGATTTGCTATACAGTATACCAGACACCTGCAAAATAAATTATTTTGGGTTCTTTTAATTTAGATAACATTGTAGGCAAACAAAATTATGAATTGCAATGAACATGAAGAACTTAATCAGATTAACAACTTTATTTACAAAAAGTGTTTTGTATTACAAGACATTTGAAAACGCTTGGTACTAATACTTTATTGAATATATGCAGAATTGCTTTTAGAAACCGTCACCAACTGTTGCAATTAGTGATATTGTGAAACATATCTACTTTATCTGTTGTTTTCTTGTGACATTTAGTAATTGGATTGTTATTTTTTCATCAAAAGCAATATTATTGCTTATGATCACAATATACCAAACGATTTCCTACACAAATTCAATGTAAAAGCAATAACTTTAACAAAAAAATAAAGTCAAACTTTTGCGCATAGAGACCCCCATAACCATACCTTTTCTTAAAGAGCATTCCAAGCCGCAATGATTAAAACAATAAAAAAGATAGGTCATGCGTAATGCAAGAAAGAACTCGACGCGAATCAGCGGTCACTGTTTTATGGCCATCTATTTACCAGCTTCGTACCAGTGAATGAGGGTTTCCCGCCATCTGTCAAAGTCTCATGTAGTCTCCAATCTAACAGCAACAATTTGTAGTATACAACAATGTTTTCCCTACTACATGCACACTCACATAAATATTTAAAAATAAAGTCATGGCAAGTGCCCATACTGAGAATTGTGCCTTCAAATAAATGACATTCCATTTTTAAGAGGGTATATAGAATTGCAATCCAAAAAGATTTAGTATATTGTAACCTTATAACTTATTATTTATTTATTCGCTTTGGTCAGTGAATATACAATTAAGACATGTAGGCAGATCTAGCTGATCTATTCAGTTATCACGATAGTATCCCGATACCACATACGTATATCTGGATACAAATTATGGCATCTGTTTAGATCCTTTTTATGTCCCCCACTATAGTAGTGGGGGACATATTGTTTTTGCCCTGTCTGTCTGTTGGTCTGTTGGTCCGTTGGTCTGTTGGTCTGTTTGCGCCAACTTTAACATTTTGCAATAACTTTTGCTATATTAAAGATAGCAACTTCATATTTGGCATGCATATGTATCTCATGAAGCTGCACATTTTGAGTGGTGAAAGGTCAAGGTCAAGGTCATTCTTCAAGGTCAGAGGTCAAATATATGTGGCCCAAATCGCTCATTTTATGATTACTTTTGCAATATTGAAGATAGCAACTTGATATTTGGCATGCATGTGTATCTCATGGAGCTGCACATTTTGAGTGGTGAAAGGTCAAGGTCATCCTTCAAGGTCAGAGGTCAAATATATGTGGCCCAAATCGCTTATTTTAAAAATACTTTTGCAATATTGAAGATAGCAACTTGATATTTGGCATGCATGTGCATCTCATGGAGCTGCACATTTTGAGTGGTGAAAGGTCAAGGTCATCCTTCAAGGTCAGAGGTCAAATATATGTGGCCCAAATCGCTTATTTTATGAATTCTTTTGCAATATTGAAGATAGCAACTTGATATTTGGCATGCATGTGTAGCTCATGGAGCTGCACATTTTGAGTGGTGAAAGGTCAAGGTCATCCATCACACGGTCAAGGTCATCTTCAAGGTCAAACATCATATAGGGGGACATTGTGTTTCACAAACGCATCTTGTTAGTAAAACGTTTTCAGCTCAATTAACTCCTTTGAAACAAAATAAGCTTATTTATAATTTATTGAAAAGTTAAAATGAAAATTTGGAAGCCTTATATCATGGTTTATATACTGAATTAATATTGGTTTGATGGCAGGATTCAAGGTCTATGTGATAGTCATGTAAGAATAAATAATACACCAATGGTTTGAGTCCAATAAATTGAGATTGATATCATAATGGCAGTTTGCATTGCACTTGGTGTTTGTTTTGCAATTCAAAATGACTGTAGTAAAAATATGGTTTCCACTCAATAGCTTTAAATATGAAATTATATTGTCTATATGAATTGTGAATGCATTATTGGTTCAACATTTTATCTATTGTTTAACAAGTATAGCTTTTCATACGGTACTATTTGAAGGTACCGTTTTGTAACTGTTAATGACTTTGCAGTTTGAAATTCCATTTAAAAAGAAATGTCAGCATACAAAACGCCGTAATTAGCGTACAAGCACCTTGTTATTCAATAGGTTTATCATACAAAGCACTCATTTTTTATTTGTTCCTGTCATTGATAAACAAACACATTAACTTATTGAGAGTCGTTACGCCTCAAAAAGATTAAACATGATATCCCTCCCCAGTGAATTCGGTTCAGCTAAATGGTCATGCAAGCTCAATAGAAGATATGTTATATCTATTGAAAATATCTTAGGAGGCATATGGCAGTCCCATGTTTAATGGAAAATTAGTGTTGCATGTTGTTTTGCTTAAAAATGCTTTAAAATTGAGAAGACAAGTGTTTTCAGTATTATATTTACCAAGGATAAACTAATATGGAAATGAGTTGAACAAAATATTGAGATTTGAAAAAAAACACCTTCCATTGGGAATTTTTGGCTCCTATTTGTTAAAAATATACACTTTTTTCCATTGGAAATGGGGAATAGTACCAGACCCAATTTTGAATGAAAACCCCCACTGCAAAGCATTTTAAAAAGCAAAGTAAATAACACTATTAAATGCTATAATAATTCTATTATACATTGAAAACATTTGATTTTACAGTGAATGACTTTAATGAACAATTATTATTATACAAGTGGAAAAACAACATGTGTGGTGCGAATTAAAAGATATTGAAATCTCTTAATAAGTGATTATGAGTGATAAATATACAGCATTGTATGTCATACATTCTTATTGTTTTGATTTTTTGAAACATTATTTAATGTGGCCAAAACACAAATTCTTGATAAAATATGTTTTCCTTACATTACCATTTCCTCTGTGTCTTTCTGGGGATCTTAAAAGTGCTCCTACATTTGGGATCAAACCCATTATAGTGCCCCAGATAATTATTTGGGAAATAGGGTTTTCACCCATTGATTTAAAAAAAATAGGGTGATTTCAGTCTTAAAATAGGGAGAAATGAGTTATAAAAATTTGTACCTTAAAATCTTTACTGCTTTCCCCGTTGAATAAAAGCCAATCTTCCAGGTCACATCAACGTATCCATTCAGATTCAGATTACTTCTGTTGAAGCTGCACACTGTTATTGATTCAATAAAACTGTAAACTGTTATAATTAACTGTCATAAACTGATGTTTCATAACATCTTTAGTTCTTGAAACTGTGCATAATATAAACATCAAACTTTAAAAATCAATAACACGAATGATTTGTTACTTAATGGCTCTTGCTTTCTTGGTTCAAAAAGTTTGCGATCGATTGATATTTTGGCGCAACAATCGCGGACGTCTTTCGACCTCTCTTCGACATTTTTATTTCGCATCGTTGTAGAAACTGAAAGTACAGACGCTTTACAAAATACATGAACAAAGAGCAACAGATTAAATCAGATTGAAAATGCATGTTTGCCATAAATAATTTGGTCTGATGCTGTAATTAAGTATGAAATCTAGTACGCAGAGCGTTTGAATAACTGTGATTGTTTTCCTGCTCCTTCATCCAGACGTTTGCTGAATAAAAGCGACGTCGCATTAAGATTATGATTGCAAAGAGGATATACCGAAAATGAGCAAAGAATTTTTTATTGAGGCTTTTGTATCGTACGCATTGAAATTTAGGAATGTGCGTAAAAGTCAAATTGGTTGCGTTTTCAATACGCATGATATTGTATTTCTTTGCGTTTTTAAACATTTTAATAGGGTGAAAGATGCATATACGCAGCTTATCTGGTGCACTGCCATTAATTGCCTTCAACAACTATGTCTTTTAAGTCCTTGGTAAAAGTCACAAATGACACATTGTGATAGACAATCACACCAGCGTTACTCAAGTTCTTGCTCTTCAAACACAGATGTTCACTATGCAAAACTAGGCATGGTTGTTACGGAACAGCATATATTACTGACAGTGAGTGTGTGTCATTCTGGTGTTATCTTCAGAACACAGTGAGTGCTCTTCTATAAGCAAGTGTACATGTTTCTAGAGCTCATTTACATTTATTACATTATCAAATTATGTGGAAAATAGCAATAAGGTGCAAATATTGTATTGGATGTGGTACCTAGTTTAACTCTTTCAGTGGCGTCTCATCAGGATCCAAACTGTTTGCTATTCTGATAGTATTCTTTGAAAAAAAAAGAAAAGAAAATGCTTATTTTAGAAATTCAGCAGACGACATTTTAGCAGACGACAAATTTCCCAGCATGCAAAGGGTTAAAGGCAGTCTTGTGTCTGTGGAAAATAGCACTAAGGTGCCAATATTGTATTGGATGTGGTACCTAGATATAAGGCAGTCAATAAGGTTCCAATATTGTATTGGATGTGGTACCTAGTTATAAGGCAGTCTTGGGCCAATATTGTATTGGATTTGGTACCTAGTTATAAGGCAGTCAATAAGGTGCCAATATTGTATTGGATGTGGTACCTAGTTATAAGGCAGTCAATAAGGTGCCAATATTGTATTGGATGTGGTACCTAGTTATAATGCAGTCTTGTGTCGACCTTTATCGTTTATCGGGGGGCATATGGCATCCTTATATGATGGAGACAGCTCCTGCTTCCATTTGGAATGGGTCCCTCTACCGGACCCAAATTTGAACGAAAAAAACAACACTGGTTTTTGTTGATGAAATTCTTTAACACCTTTAGCGTCATAAATAATAAGAATAATTTATTGATTTTTAAGTTGTTATTAATAAGGATAATCGGATATATATATGCACATTAGAAAAGCGTTATGTATACAGTTATCGCTATGGTAGGATTTATATGCATGTACAGTGAACCCACGTTTATCCGGAATTCGATAGTCCGCAAAACTTGCGATCCAGACGAAAGTCAAGGAAAACGGATTTATTATGCAGTATTTTTATCCTCGTTAAGTCCGGAATATCGCGGATCCGGACATATATTTCGCGACACCAATCTGTGTATTTAGCTGTAATTATGTCTCGTTTATGGAGATGCTTCCCAACATGGGGGCTTCATCAAACTCAGCTGAATAAACAAAAGCGCATTCACCGAGGTGTGAAGTATTGTTGTTTTAGGCTTAATGGCCAACCTGTCGTTAAAACAAAAGCGCGATCACCGAGGCATGAAATATTACTGTGTTTAGGAGGGATAGCTATGTAGTAACTCAACATGATTCGACTCCGACTTAACTAAAACTTAAATTGATGTCAGCATTACACAAATCATCTTAAATGACACACTTGGTTTGATTGTGATTTTCTGTAATGTCTTTAATGAGCTGACCATGCGATCAATTAAGACGCTGATTATCATTACAAAACTGTTAAACACTTAAAGTGACATGCTTATGAAATTCATATGCTTGAAAAGTTGTGCTAGGATTATTTAAACAACCCGTTAAAAACTTTTCACTACGATTTTTGACATGTCGCTATTTTAATCATTTCAACATTCTGAGACGGGTTATAAATAAAGATCTTAAAACAGTATCACAGTTTGATATTTTATTATGCCCCCCTTCCAAGAAGAGGGGGTATATTGCTTTGCTCATGTCGGTCGGTCGGTAGGTCGGTCGGTGGGTCCGTCCACCAGGTGGTTGTCAGACGATAACTCAAGAACGCTTGGGCCTAGGATCATGAAACTTCATAGGTACATTGATCATGACTTGCAGATGACCCCTATTGATTTTGAGGTCACTAGGTCAATGGTCAAGGTCACGGTGACCCGAAATAGTAAAATGGTTTCTGGACGATAACTCAAGAATGTTTACGCCTAGGATCATGAAACTTCATAGGTACATTGATCATGACTGTCAGATGACCCCTATTAATTTTCAGGTCACTAGGTCAAAGGTCAAGGTCACAGTGACTCGAAACAGTAAAATGGTTTCTGGATGATAACTCAAGAATGCTTACGCCTAGGATCATGAAACTTCATAGGAACATTGATCATGACTGGCAGATGACTCCTATTGTGTTTCAGGTCACTAGGTCAAAGGTCAAGCTCACAGTGACAAAAAACGTATTCACATAATGGCTGCCACTACAACTGACAGCCCATATGGGGGGCATGCATGTTTTATAAACAGCCCTTGTTTGAGTTTGAAATGGGGCTAAATACCGGACCTGATTTTTTAACAAAAAAAAACCCAGTGCTTTAGTATTGGATAAATTTTTAAAAAAGTACGTCCTCCTTCCAGCGCTAACCATTTATAAAGAAAATCTTTATATTAAAGACATGCTTTTAATGCTAAAACTAGAGCAGTGATATTTTTGCAACACGATAACATGTGAATCTCTGCCATGATTGCTGTAATTTGGGCTTTGGAATTGTTCAGTTACAAAGCATATTTAAACAATGGATCATATCTCTTTAAACTGACTGTATGTAATAGCCATAATTAAATAACAAAAGCACTACCAACACTCATGGTCTATTATCATTCTGGTCTTAGATTTATCTTTAGCATCTTTGACCCTATCTGTTGAAAACAATATAAGCAGTGACAAGTACGACTTTATAAATGTTCTATTGTTCTATGATATTATATACAGATTCAAAAGGTTTGAACAGAATCAGTAGACATCAGTGGGAACAAGAAGATTTAAGGCTCCACAAAACAGCTCCTCTTTCAATCAATGTTTGTGAATTGAATGAATGATCGTATCGGAAAATCCAAAATGTTTAAATGGTTATTTGAATAGTATTTCCCCATGATAATGAATATTCTTTGTTTTCAAAAAGGTATTTATCTAAACAAGATGTTTTACTTTTTGTTTTACATACATGCCTTTAGTGGGATTCGAACTTATGCCTACACAAAACCTACTTTCATGAAATTTTAACTTCACTAAAGTCCTGTTATTAATAGTGTGCATGTGCATGTGTATAGTGGAACTTAATGTGCATTTCATTATATATTATTACAAGTGCTGCAACAATATACCGGTATCTCTGTATATATTGCAATCCACATATTGTATTGCAATACAATTTTCATCATACCGGTACAAAATTCTACAAAAGTTCATCTACATTTCGTCCAGAAAAGCCATCCGAAATAATTAAATCAAGGTTACAAAAACGAAACAAATCGGTGTTTAGTAAAAATAAATTGTTACTTAAAAATAGCATTCTAAAAAGTCTATTATACGGAGAAGCGTTGATACATGGAAGTCCGCAAGATCTGATTTTGCTTGTCATACTGTTACATTTAAGATAAACCTTGTGGTAATATGAAAAAAACCCACAATTAATTACATAATAAAACTGTCAATTGATGTTATTATAAACAGAAGTAATAATGATCAAACAATTTTTACGTAACAGCATTCTGATAAGTCACAGGACCGGCTTTTAAACATCCACAATTCTCTTTCAGGTTATTACACTTAATGTTTAATGGGAATATCCAATGGACAAAATGACAATACTAATCTTTCATAACAAAATGCTTTGTAAAGCCAAAAAAAGAGTTAATTGTGTTTATAAAGCATTTTTCGGTGTATTGTTGCAGCACTAATTATTACTACTACCAATTGTCCAATGCATGCTAAAATTCCCGTGGGTACAATTTTGAGCTCGACTATTATGTATGAAATATATAAATTGGAGCTATCCTACATGTACTTACCCCTGCGTCAGCGTTAGCGTGAGCGTTGGATTGTTTAAGTTTGTGTACCACCTCAAATATTTTCTATGTCCCTTGACATATTGCTTTCATATTTTGCATACTTCTTTATCAACATGACCCCAATCTACAAACAAAAGCAGACAACTGTATCAAGCATTTTGTAAAAATTGTGTCCCTTTTTCCACTTAGAATATGCATATTATTGATAAATCTATGTTAAAGTTTGCGTACCACCTCTAATATTTTCTATGTCCCTTGACATATTTCTTTCATATTTTGCATACTTCTTTACCAACATAACCCTTATATATAAACAAGAGAAGAAAACTGTATCAAGCATTTTGTAAGAATTATGGCCCTTTTTTCCACTTAGAATATGCATATTATTGATAAAACTATGTTAAAATTTGCGTAACACCTCAACTATTTTTTATTTCCCTTGACATCAATTGCTTTCATATTTTGCATACTTCTTTACCAACATGACCCCAATCTATAAACTAGAGCAGATAACTGTATCAAGCATTTTGTAAGATTTATGTCTCTTTTTTTGCTTTAGATTTATCAATAATATTTGCATACCACCTCAAATATTTTTTATGTCCCTTGACATATCAGAGACTACCCTACGGGCGACTATGAGCGACAATTTCGCTCTTACGCCCTTGATTTCACCCTACGAGCCCAGAAAAGCGAAGATAAAGTCGCCCGATTTTTTGAGTAAACAAGACTGGAAAAGCGAAAATCAAGCCGCCCGATTATTTTTGCTACGGCGTGCTACCGCCCGCAGGCGATAAGCAAGTTTATTGTTTGTTGTTTATCTAACGGTGACACAATTTACCACCCGCATGGATCGTTAATTGACCGTGACAAAGCAGTCCCCTTAATATTGGTTGCTATAACAACACACTCGTGCCTCTTCGCGCGTGCCGCAAGTTGTCTACTGATTACGTGATAATTGATTGACCATCCGATAATTGCAGGTTTTTGGCAGACAGCACGGTTAAAGAAAGTCGGCAAAAATAGTTCAAGAAAAACAAACTTGATCAAAGGTCTATAAATTGCGTAGATCCACAATAAAATCCAGCGAGTTTTGTCAGTTTGTTAATCCACCGAAAATTACGAGTAACGCCCATCTTATATAAACTGGAATCACAGTTCATTTTTTATTCTATAAGTCATAATACTAACATAAATATTGAGAAAACACATTTCCTCGATTAGATATTGCTTTCATATTTTGCATACTTCTTGACCAACATGTCCCCACTCTATAAACAAGAGCAGACAACTGTATCAAGCATTTTGTAAGAATTATGGCCCTTTTTGCACTTAAAATATGTATATTATTGAAAAATCTATGTTTAATTTTGCGTACCACCTCAAATTATTTCTATGTCCCTTAACATATTGCTTTCATATTTTCCATACTTCTTTACCAACATGACCCCAAATTATAAACAGCTGTATCAATCATTTTGTATGAAGTATTTCAGTTGCATAACAATTAATATATTCCCACTTGGAATATGTGTATTGGGAGAAACTTAAATCACTTAGTCAATGTGTCTGTCCGTTGGTCTGCATTAATTAACATTACCTGAAAACATTTCTTTTCACTCATTCTATTTTAAATACATTAGTTTCTGTGATATATCATACAACAGTCACAACACTCAATAACAAAGGGTCATTAAGTGTTGACCCCATGTGCATGTCTATGCAAGCTTGATAGCAAACATAGTGGGTCTGTACACTTCTTTCAACGCCCCGTAAAACAGTCTTTGAAATAAGCACACGTCCGATGGCCAGAGGCGAGTAAAATTACTGCTAGGCACATAAAAAATCACGTTTGTGGCCCGCCGGGCATGTAAATTAAAGCCAATTGACAGTTTACCAAAAAATCGTAAGTTCTTGATATTTGCATATATATTTTTCAATTTTGTGAACAAACACCTTGTCGGAAGTTGTAAAACAATGAAATTTAATTGGTTTAACATGCAACAAGCACCTGTTTGTGCTTGCAGGTTTTTTTTGCCACTTTTTGTGAAGATAGCCCATGGCTTTGGAATTGGGAATTTTATAGGCATTTTCATGAAATTGGGAAAATTGATTTATTAGCCTTTTTTTTCCACACGTAAAGTCCACTAATTAGGGAAATACTAAATTTGATATAACACTAATTGGGAATTGTTTGCCACATTTTGGGAAAAAAGTATACTTTTTGGGATTGGGAACATAGCTGAATTTCGGCTATAAAATCGGGCCAAAACAAAACCCTGGCTTGTCATCATTATTGTTGTTGACCGATGCATTGCCGTCACATTCGGTTTTTATTGACAGTTTCTATAGAAATTAATCGAGTAATCGAGTAGATGTTTTTTGAATTTATTATTTCCATCAAGTAATACGCTTCCGTTTTTGTCAATCTCAACAAGACAGTGTCATTGTCGACAAAGAGGCTATGCAGTATCAGGAATCAAGCAACTGGGCGATTTGGGTGATTATATCGCCGTGGCTTCCCTTTAATCGCCCGGATCAAAAGCACAGGCGATATCACTACGCCCTAAAATCTGGCAATTATCATATCCGCAGTGCTATCTAAGTGGCTTCTGTTTATTACCGAATACATGCCAAAGTCAATCAAATGACCGAATCGACGAAACTCCGCCCCCTGGCATAGTAAATTACCTATAGAAAGTTGATAAGCAACCATTTGCAGCGCTCCTCATTTGCGTATTCGGCAGGAATCTCTTGGCCAAGAAGAGTGAAATCACTGAAGCGTGTAAGTGTTACAAACGGTGTTTTTACTGCTATTGTCAAGTTTTATGGGGGTTATTATCGGATGAACGGCGCCTTTATGATAGTGAGCAATAAATAAAGAAACACTGTGACAAACTCTCAACACGATAAAAAATTATAACGATTATTAGGGCTGCTATTTCTTAACCATTTAATCAATAGTGACTGTCAATACCATGGGCCTGGCAAAAGCATTTAACAAAAACAATTTCTCCACATGAAATCTTGTTTCAACACAAATTTCCCTTGTCAAATAAAAACGCACTTTTTACCAAAACACACATCTAGCGCACTTAAAAGTGCGTTAATTGTGTGTTTTTTGTTAATATGTGCGTTTTCAGTGTTCAAAAGTGCATTTAAGTGCGCTTTTTGTGCGTTTTTTCTTTTCAAGTGCGTAATTTTAGTGAAAAAGTGCGTTTTTTGTGTGTTTTCTTCATCTGTAAGTGCGCTTTTGAGTGTAGATGTGAGCAAAAGGTGTGTTTTTTATCTAAGACGTGCGTCTTTTATTTAGGAAGTGCGTTTTTTTGTGTGTTTTCTTCATCTGTAAGTGCGCTTTTGAGTGTAGATGTGGGCAAAATGTGTGTTTTTTATCTAAGAAGTGCGTCTTTTATTTAGGAAGTGCGTCTTTTATCTAAGAAGTGTGTTTTAAGGTTTACAGATGTGGGTTTTTTCTCACAAAAGTGCGTTTTTCTATTTTGATGTGCGTTATTTTTAAGCATAAGTTAGTCTTTTATTTCATAAGTGCGTTTTTATCATATGATCTGGTTTAAAAGGATGTATCTAAAAAGACACATGTCTAACACACTTCTTAAAAAGTGCGTCTTTAACAACCGTTTAGCAAATGTTGTACAGAAATTGAACAAGAAACAAAATTGTTGCAGGCTCTAACAATTTATTTACATCAAATGAATAAACATAGATATATATCTCAGTAACCTGTAATAATATAAGGGGCAGTTTGAATAATTACTGGTTGTCCATATTATCCTGTTTAATGTTTACATACTTTATCATACAATTTCAGTGCATACCCTATTGCTTACGTTTTAATCTCAAACATTTCTAAAAATTTTCACCTAAATCAGACTGTGTGTAACTAATTAAAAATATTGAAAGTGTCAAAAGTATTATGTGGGCTTGATAGTATCAATTATATTTCCTCAACATAAATAAGTATTTGAACTTTCTTATACTGATATTTATACCCTAATACAATTAATGTCTACCACATTAACCATAAACATACATTTTAAAAGGCAATTAAAATAATATTTATACTATTAATATTATTTGCTAAAACCATTCAGCATGTTATATTTAAATATTTACAATTAAATATAATGTGTTAAGGGTGCTGTGTATTGTTCAATAAATATTTTGGTGTTGAAATGACTGCCTTATCAGTATTTCTCAAATTATGCAATTTTTGGCTTAGACACAGCATGGAATCAGATAAGAGAATAGCCAGTCCCTATCAGTCCTCCATCTAAGCCTAACTAAGGGGTGTTGATATACTTTTGATTTGTTAGGCACCATCTATTTGAGAACCACAGATAGGAAGTTATTTTTTGAAAACAAGCCACCAGCATCAGCAACTGACTTTAAGCTAGAATTAAGACTTATTATTCTAGTGTAAAATGTCTTGAAATACTTTTAGCATGAAGTATTGTGTGATGAAAAAATGTGTATTTTCTACAATGTGTAAATCAACAATAAAGGAGATTAAAAGTGGGTGGTTAAAGACATATAAAGTGATATGGTCTTGTTCAACAACTGCCTGTATTTTTGGAATACTGAAGAATAGTCTGTTGTAACAGGTTCGTATTTTCAATTCTGCATCCCTTTTTTATTTAGTTTATTGAATTAATTATGATCATTATCATATTTATGTATTGTCACTGGGAAATGTAAATGGATGAGTAAATGTAATGCAATTTTAAAGAAAAACAACACCATTTGAATTATTATGGCTGTATTTTATGGTTATTGTCATCTTAAAGTTATTTATACCTATTTTTGGTCATTAATGAACAGATTTTTCCCCCATATTAAATGAGAACTTTTAAATTTAAAGGTTAAATCCCATGGAAAGAATGTGCATCATCACATAGCCTGTCAAGAAAGGGAGCAAAAGAGAGACTACCTGATGTATGGACTTGAATACCAGGTTTTACCCTGCACAAGCTGGCCGACATGAGGAGAACAGGAGTGGGAAAACCGCGCCCTCTCCTTGACCAAGAAAAGCTGGATTTGTTTAGAGGTAAAACTATACAGGGTACTGGTTATTGCATTTTAAAGGTGTCACACTTCCGACCAGTCCACACAGCAAAATGAGACCACGTATCTTGGTACATTTTCGAACAGTATTTTCTATAAAACGTATTTATTTATGAAAAGCGTTAAGTCACATGTGATAAGGGGATTAAAATTGCAAAATACCGTAAAAAGTTGTGTATAAGGCGCACTTTTTTACCCCAAAATTTCATTTTAAAAACTTGATGCGCGTTATGCACAACTTCAGCCATGCCAAGACATTTTTTCGCTGTCAGTTACCCAGTAGCGGTAATTCGCATCATTCTGTTTTCCGGTGTTTTAACTGTAACTATGTTAATAATAGTGTTATATTGACGATCTGAATAAGATGAACAAACATTATAAAGTTAACATATATATTTTCTATCTTTTTCAGGTACGTACAGAGCATTGAAATCAAATAAATTTGAAGAAGAGAATGAAAAACGAGGAAGCCATTTTTATTTAAATGTTATTGTTTACTTTTCCCACAATATTATACCCTACTGTACTAGGGTTACACAATTTATTTGGGGGCACTTGTCGATTTACAATAGTATGTCGGCAAGGTATTTCCCGATATATTTAAGATTATTTTTCTTGCTTTCCAAATGTGTTAATAAAATTGATGCTGTGTTTGTTTACACGTTTTCATACGTCTTGTCAAGATTGAGGATGTGATTATTGAGCAATTTGCGTTACCTGTCAAGTTTTGTGTAGCTGGGCTATTATCAAAACATGCGAACCTGCAAACGGCTTCACAACTCCATTGTTTGTTTATCGCCGGTAATGTCGTGATGGTGTTGAGAAGTTTGAGTCGTTAAAGTCTCCTGTCAATTTTAGACACTCGAAAAGAACGCATGATATCGGCATTGTAAATAAAACGCGCGGTTGTGAATTAGTCATGCATGAATTACCAGGTGACAATACCAATCAATAATGTCAGTTTCTTAGTTATAACTAATCCATCCGTTATGTGTACTCCACGATAAAATCGTGGACAGTTACTTCGGAGACATATGATGAAAACCTTGATGGTATCCTCTTGGAAAGTGTGCATTTCATGCATAATTCATTTAAATCCAAACATTTATTTTTACGCATAATATGATTAAAAAAAACACCAACTAGTTGTATCGTTATCGTCTTAAAAATAATTTATAATTGAAGCAATAAAAGAATAAGTAAGATCGGCAATGTAAATATAACGATTTTCAGTTAGCCTGCGGTACGGAATTTTTCCCCCGATTTTTTTGCTTCAAAAACTTTTTTTCCCGATTTTTTAGCTTTAAAAAGTAGATGCGCGTTATACATAAATGCGCGTTATACACAACGTTTTACGGTAAACAACCAAAAACAACAAGCAAACAAACTAGTTTTGATTTAAATTTATAATTTTTATAGCAACAAGATTACCATAACAGCAATATTCAACACTTACATTATAAAATATCTTTTAGGACCTGATCAAATGAGATCATGCACGAGACGCATCGCGCAAAGGCCATGACAGTTTAATAGTTGCAAAGAAGTTTGACCAGCTGGTGGCAGACTTGGAGAGAAAGATGAGAGCTGCACTCCGCCGCCTCAAAGAAATGCTGAAAGGCCTTGATTGATATGCATCTTTCTTATGTATATAGCTGTTCGTGTGTATATACTGTACATGTTATTATAGTACAGGGCTTTCCTTAGACCTCAAATCTCAAGAGTCAAGGACTCTTGGGACCATATTTTCAAGAGTCAAAATCAAATTTCTGAGAGTCCTAATAATAACGCAGGAGAGTCAATGATTTTTTGCAATTTAAGCAAATTACTGAGATATAATATATAAAAAGCAACAAATTAAAAGATACATGTATGTTAACATTTATTTCTTACATTTTACTGTCACTACAACACTATGCATTTAAACACAATATGTCAATGATTAATAAATACAAAACATGTATTCTAATACAACATTAACTTCATGTATACAGCAGAGTAAAATGTCATACGTTCTTCTTTCACACGTTTGGGGGTGTTAGGAGCACTGTCATTTAGATCTAAAGTACGCTTTGTCGTTGGCGTCTTACACACACTTTCAGAGTTACTACCGATTCCGAATTCGAAAAGGTTTCTCTGCGACATTTTCCGAATGCACAAGCACAATAACACTTTGCACAATTACCCTTGTTCCAATAACTTTGTTTGACCGTTTCGCGTGGCTATTAAATTAAGAATGAAATACAAAATGTGGAAAAAAACCATTTCCGCTGGCTATCACAAAAAAAGCAACAAAAAACGGGTGGTACCTAAACACAATAGCCTATATAAATCGGTAAACTATAAAAGGAAATTATTTCTACTCGCCGATAAAGGTGCCTCCGTTTTTAATCCCATCAAAAATTCCGACGCCCTTTAATTATTTCATGTGCCATCTTCACTGAAGACGTGCGACAAACACGCCGTTTTCTATGCCTTCTCAAACGGTCAATTATTACGCCTACATGTATTTTGTAATCAATTAGCTCATGCAAAAATTGTCACTTGCCACAAGGTCAGTTATATCGGTTCTATAGTTATTTTTAACAACTTTGATGCAAAGCGTGTAATTTGACGTTGTAGACAGTACATATGCCAGCATAACTTTCGCGCGTCTTTGGACTGAGCAATCATGAAGTAAAACAGTGATGGGTGCATTCAGCTTTGGAAATACATTCTGCCATATTCTGGAAATATCTCAAAATATGCTTTACGGTGTTCTGTGGATATGGATGTTATTATTTTATATTGAATATTATTAAAACTGACGCGGATGAGTCCATTCTGTTGGTGAGTTTATAGTTCTTCTTAAATGCTCTGAGCTTTTATGAGTACATACGTACAGCTCAGAGGGTCAATAGCTGGGAGTTGGATTATTGCAACTAGGTGGGTTTAATACACGTCTTTTCCGCAAACAGCTGATAACATATGATAAATAATGGAAAGTTAATACACGCGTCATCGAACCAGCAGTGTTTTAATTGGTCAATACTAGATTTCTTAATTAACCAAACTCCGCCTACTGGGTGGACTTGTGCTTCGATGATTGGAAACGGGCGTTAACGATTAGCGTGTACTAATGAGATACTCCGCCCCGAGCCAATTATCGCTTAGTCTTAACAACTTTTGATCTCGTTGACGCAAGTCGGTATATTCCCCCGGGTCAAATGTGACGCATGACGTAATTTTCTCAAGAGTCAAAAAGGGGTCTTCTGTAATTTTCAAGCGTCAAAACCCGGGAGCTCGGGTCAAAGGAAAGCCCTGATAGTATGCTATTATTTTTTGTTTATTTATAATCAAATTATGTTTATATTTATTTCATCAAATTGCCATTGATATTTAATTACTCATGTATGTTAAAAAATGTTGGTGTACATTAAAGAATAAAATTGAATTATCTTGTAATTATTAAAATACACAAATATATATGTTTATTTAATTATTGGTTTTTATTGCATATCTGAATTAAAAAAAACTTTTAACAGCATATAATTGAATCAACTGTTAAGGCAAAAGATGCACCTTTAACGCACATGTGTGCTTTTTGTGAGTGCGTTTTTTGCTGCCATTCATGTGCGTAAATTGTGCGTTTTGTGTGGGTTATAACTGCGCTTAACGTGCGTTAAATGTGCGCTTTTTGTGAGTTAAATGTGCGCTTTTTTATTTAAAAAGCGCACATTTAACGCACATAAAAGCGCACATTTAACACACATGTGCGCTTTTATGTGGGTTATAACTGCGCTTTTCCTGAGTTAAATGTGCGCTTTTTAAATAAAAAAGCGCACATTTAACTCACAAAAAGCACATATTTAACGCACTTAAAAGCGCACATTTTTCACACATAAATGGCAGTCCAAAACGCACTTATAAAAAGCCCACGTTTAACGCACATTTAACGCACATAAAAGCGCACTTTAACACACATGTGCGCTTTTATGTGGGTTATAACTGCGTTTTTTGTGAGTTAAATGTGCGCTTTTTAAATAAAAAAAGCGCACATTTAACTCACAAAAAGCGCACATTCAACGCACTTAAAAGCGCACATTTTACACACATAAATATTAGTCAAAAACGCACTTATATAAAAAGCGCACGTTTAACGCACATTTAACGCACATAAAAGCGCACATTGAACACACTTATAAAAAGCACACGTTTAACGCACATAAAGAGCACATTTATCCACAAAAAGCGCACATTTTCTTGTTTGTTTGTTTTTGTTAAAAACTCACTCGGTAAGAAAAAGCGCACAAAAAACGCAGTGCCAATACCGCCACGTTTAACACACGCAAAACGTACGTAAAACGTACATTTCACACACTTTTTTGAGAAGGGTTGTGAGCATTTCTGTTTAATAGTTTCATTATTATAATATTTTGGGAAAGGTAAAGTTTGATTAAGAAACCAACAATTTCGGAAATAAAAAGTATACCATTCACTCGTTGTACTATATTTCGGATATGTTAAAAATTCGGACATTTAAAGATAGGGACATTTATGTGTTGGTTTGTTGTTGATAGTTTGTAAAATTATGGTATGATATTTCCAGCAACTAGAATGGATGGTGGCAATTATCTGGACCTTCTGTCAAGAAATATGCGTGAAAACATTCATTTATTTGAGCCTAGAAATCATCCACCACTTACAGAAAACGTTTTAACAACAGAAGCTGTCAAAGCTGATGTATATCATGTCCAAATGACCAAATATAACTGTTTAACAATATGAAGTGAGATGCTTTATTTTCTGATGTTTTCTCTTTCCCTTTTCAAATGATGTACATTGGTGTGATTCTATGTTTAAAATGAAATAGTTAATTTTGAAACATTTATGCAGCATACTGTTACATTGATGTTAACATTATTATATTATTTTGGTTACCTGTGTTGTTTATTTAGATGAAAAAAGTTATTTATATACAAATAAAGCTTATTAAGACTTATGAAGGTATGAGTTATGATGGTACTTATAGTTTTTTTTATGTACCGTATTTTACCATGTATAGCGCGCTCCCATGCATAACGCGCATGCGATTTTTTTAAAGCCAAAATGGAGGAAAAAAAGAATTCAAGACCAAAAACCTGAAAATTGGGCCGAAAATGGCCGCCATTTTTATATTGCGCAATCATTTAATCTGAGTTTTTCGGGCGCTTAATTTTTTGTTTTAAAGTAGGGAGCGTTTATACGATCAGGAGCATGGGTTGCATAGCACTATATTTTTGACAATTTTAAGATTATTCTCTCGAGAACACCGTATATGTCCTTATTGCCTGCGCGTGTTTTTTTCAAGACCCCTGCGCGTTAAATTCGAACCGCTATTACCTATTCCTTACATTTGAACAGTGTAACATTTTTATTACCTGCCGCTCACAACATCGTATGACATAGTCTTCTGCAGACCCGCAACATCGCAATGTCCAATTTTACGCAAATCGTCCGTGGATCCTTCCCCATTAAAAGATGCTCCCCATTAAATCCAGTTTGACCCGGTATTTCGCGCCGTCACTGCGTCTAGTTGATCAGTATTTATAGTGAGACAAACAATACACCCGAACGCTCAATTCCATTCAGTTGGTGTTATCGGCGTAAAGCCATTAGACAAATATCATTTGTTTGTCTCTATTGAAAGAAAATAAAACAAGTCTATATCTCTATTGTTGGTTTGTAACCTACGTAGTATACTCGCACGGTAGCATATAAATGCAGAGATCGGAAAATCATTGATGAATGTATTCGTCGTTTCAATGCTTAGGGTCGAGAAATTTCGGCAAATCGGAACTCAACTTACGTATAACACTTGCTCAATTAACCGTTTAACTCCACCTCCGTTCTCTGTAAAAGGTTAGAAGGCGGAGCTTTGCACGTGCTATTATTTAATTGGACGATTTCCATTGAGGAACAAACACACGATTGGTTCGGCATGTTGATTGCTAGACAAAGGAAGCCAATTTTGTCGTCGAGAAACTTGTCGCTTTATTGCTTCAGACAGGAAGCGGCTTTCCTTTGATGTTGTCAAACTGTCAATTCCCATAGAGTGCAAATTTCGGAATTGCTAACATTAAACTTTGGATTAAATTATCAAAACAAAGCAAAAGCGAAGTTGAGAAATATGATTGAAATAATTAGCGTCAGTTCAAATAAGACTTTTTGCGTTGTAAATCAACAAGTTTTTATGACAACAAAAACTTTAACAAACAATACCGCGACGACGCGGGAATCGATATACCTCGATTTTTTATTTTAATGAACAATCAATGAAGAAGTGTGAAAACACCAACAAAGACATTTTTTCATCTTTTAATTTTTGTCAAAACTGTTACTACCCCGTTCATTCCTACCCTTTCCCGCTTTTTGTTGTTTCGACAACGGCCCCTTCAGTCTATAACATTATAGGGTGTAGTTTTCTGCAATAAAAAAAATGGCGGCAATTGTGAAGATTTACGATTACGAAATGGATTTTTGCCATTAAGCAACCAGGAAAGCGTTGTGTCAATGTATTACGCGCACTGAATTTTTATTTTGAAATTTGAAGGTAAAAAACTGCGCGCTATGCATGGTAAAATACGGTATTACCATATTTTTTTAAGTGATAATACAGTCAATGACATTAATGTAATGTAGTAAGGTTTCTTTTGATAATCGTCCTAAATTATTGTTCATATTAATAAGGTTGGAATAACAGACAGTTTTCACACTGCGAAAAAGTGGCAATAACTTTTTTTGGGCCAGTGAAACCCCTGGGTCATGGTTCACAATGGTCCATTAGTGATCGCAAAAGATCCACTTCTCCCTAAAACTGCCTCATTTCTCCGTCTCCAGAGCTGAGGGAGAAGTGACTTCTCCCAAAAATTGAAGTTTAGCTAGATCCCTGAGTATCTAAGGTATGTTCATGGGGCTAAGCCCAGTAAAGCACTTCCAAAATAGAGAATGGACAATGATTTAGAGAAAAGGGAAGCCAAGAAACAGTACGAGGACACCATCAAAGAACGCTCTGTTTAAGAGCATTGGTGTAACGATCGACCGTCCTTATTCTAGTGACTGATTAGATGACATTGTATTCACTACCATTGAAACACATGTTCTGCTTTACTATGTGTAGCATTTAAGTGCTAAAATGTTGTGATTTGTTATATTTTTGGTTTAAAAAGTTCGGGCATGTAAACAATAAGTTTGGCATGTAACCATTCTTAAGTAACTAGCATGACTGGCATGTAACATTTCAAATCTAATTTCAAAGACTGGTAACATTTCTTATAATTGTTCCTATCGGCACAGCTTTTGACAGCTTTTTAGCTCGACTATTATATATAAAATATATACATAGTGGAGCTATCCTACTCACCCCGGCGTCGGCGTGACCTTCTGCGTTAGCATTAGCGTCTGCGTTAGCGTGCAAATGTTAAAGTTTTCGTACTACCCCAAATATTTTCTTTGTCCCTTGACATATTGCTTTCATATTTTGCATACTTGTTTACCAACATGACACCTACCTATAAACAAGAGCAGACAACTCTATCAAGCATTTTGTCATAATTATGACCCCTTTTCCACTTATAATATGCAGCAAATGTAATAGTTTTCGTACTACCCCATTTATTTTCATTGTCCCTTGGCATATTGCTTTCATATTTTGCATACTTGGTTACCAACATGACCCCAAGCTATAAACAAGAGCAGACAACTCTATCAAGCATTTTGTCATAATTATTGCCCCTTTTATACTTATAATATGCATATTATTGATAAATCTATGTTAAAGTTTGCATACTACCCCAAATATTTTCTATATCCTTTGACAGTTTGCTTTTATATGTTGCATACTTGTTTACCAACATGACCCCAACCTATAAACAAGAGCAGACCACTGTATCAAGCATTTTGACATAATTATGGCCCCTTTTACACTTAGATAATGGAACATTTTGCTTAAATTGCCATAACTTCTTTATTTATGATCATATTTTATTATTACTTCGACAAAACAACACTTACCTGAAAACCACAATGGATTCCACCCAAACAATACCCCACACCCCTACCCAGAATCCTTCCACCCCCCAACCCCCCCCCCCCATTTTTTTTTTAAATCATCTAATAAATTAACACACCCAACATTATTCCCCCCTCTCACCCCCCTACCCCCACTACCCTCCCCCCCCCCCCCCCCAAAAGAAAATAAATATTTTTTTCCTTTTTTTGTTTTTGAAAGATAGTCTAATAAAATATTGAATATGAAAAATTTCCCTATGGTGGCTTATGTTATACTGTCAAGCACTTGAATAGTCGAGCGGGCTGTCCTCTGACAGCTCTTGTTTGCTAATATAAGCATCTTGCATCTTACAAAGTTTATGCTTATGTTGTTGAATGCATCATTCCTGGCCATGGACTTGGGGTTTCTGTTGTAGGCTTTGTGGAGATGGTGTTTCTCATCAAATAACTGCTTAATGTCCTCTCATCATACCAGTCCTTGAGTTTCTTGCACCAAGGGTGGCTGTAGCTGTAGCATTAAACAGCTTTCTGAGTGATGCCCAATCCAACGCTCTTCCAGAGCATTCACAAAAGACAGCATGCAGCCGGCAGTATTTAACTTGGCAATGTTCAAGGGTAAAGGGCACTTCTTTCTTTGCCAACATTGTTTGGGCTGAATATGTATATGTTGGGCTTGGTAATGATGAGGCGGTAGTGTGTCGAGAATTTGGTAACCGACATTGATTTGGTCATTTGTACATCTTTTCTCAAGATACCATAGTCAATAAGATGCCAGTGTTTTAAGCGAGGGTGCATCCATGACGTTTGTTAATGGGAGTTGATTGAGGGGCAAGATTATAAGTGTTTGTGATCAGAAGTTTATGTTCATCTCATGTCTGGAGTAAAAGAAGACCATTGCTGTTGTAGTGGACCACTCCATGGTGTCCAAGGACTCCTTCCTAGTAAGTGCCAACTCTTGCATTGAAGTCAATTTAAAGTTTAGCTTGTCTCAACTTAAAATTATTTGATTATTTTTGTCACCTGTGATGTTTATCATACTGATATACAAATAATATTCAGACTTATTAAAGTTATTCCTTGTAATTTGGATAATTATAGAAAATTATAGTTATTAAAGTAATAACATAGTCAATGACATTATTTAGTTGAACATATTTTTTTATTGATTGTCATGAAAGATAAGTTCAGATTAAGGTCATATTAATTGAAGGATTTCATGTCGCCAAAAAGTTGCGACAACTTTTTTGGGGCCAGTGAAACCCCTGTATGCTTCAATTACTCAAAACCCTGGGGCGTAATTGTAACATGGTTTAGTGGCTGTCTACTCACTGTGTTTCAATAAATCATGACCGTGGGGTTATGTAACATGGTTTAGTGGCTGACTACTATGTTTCAATAAATCATGACCCTGGGCTTATTTAACATGTTTTAGTGGTTGTCTACTCAGGCCTTTTTCTGCCTATCTCACAGGTCTGATAGTCAGACCTATTCCCAATGCCAAATATGGATGTTTTTTCACAATTATCAAAATAAAATTCCCAATTTCTGACCAAAATAATGTAAGCTGAAAAATGCGTTTCCCGGTAGGTACCATGTTTCAAATAATCAGGCGCTGTGTTTTAATTTGCCAAAGAGTAGAACGTCATCGTATCGAGTGTTCCATAATGCAATTTTGCGATCTTGAAAAATAAGCTTTTAAATATTGAAGTTCTGGATTATTCAGAATTATAAGGTATGTGTACGCATTAATTATTGTAAATTGGATGAGAATCAATCTCGATGGTTTGAGGTAAATAAATATGGACTAGTTTCACTTTCAACGTTACTGTGGTTCGAAATAGTAAATTTTGGTAAAAAAATACGGAAATCTGACGCAGTCTAAAAATGTCGCATAATTTGAAGTACTATCAAAGTGAAATACGAAAAATTGACTCGAAAGTCACACACAAACTGAATGTTTTGTGGGGAAATACTACCGCCAGTCAGTCTACGGTTAACCCAGAATCTGACTCGCCCATTAGCAAGCAAGTGATGAACATTTGCCACTGCCAGATTCAGAGTCACTTCCCTTTGTAGCTTCTTAACATTTCAATACTGTACATTTATGATGTTCAGCTTTACTTTTGTGTTTCAAAAAATGGTTGCCTCCAGACATTTGGCAACTTGAATTTTGAATAAAAATATGTTGGATGAAGGTCCTTCGACTGTGAATATTCATAAAAAATCCTAAAAATCCTTAATGACATATTGATCTATAATGTATTTTATTTGAACTTCAAGCATAACAAAATATGTTTTTAGCCGGATTTTTTTCGAAAAAATCTCGGCTTATAGATTGATGTTGTCGGGCGGGCGGGGGGGCGGGCGGGCGGGCGGGGTGGCGGCGTGCTCGAAAATGTTAAAGTTCTTATTTCATGGTATAACTTTGGTATGCTTGGACCTAGAGTCTTCAAACTTGACATGAAGGTTGGCCAGGATTAACAGATGACCACTGGTCATTTCAAGGTCATTCATTTGAAGGTCAAGGTCACTGTGACCTTCAATATAAAAAATGTTAAAGTTGTTATAACTTTGGTATGCTTGGACCTAGAGTCTTGAAACTTGACATGAAGGTTGGCCATAACTAGTTAGTAACCACTGGTCATTTCAAGGTCATTCATTTGAAGGTCAAGGTCACTGTGACCTTGAATGTAAAAATGTTAAAGTTCTTATTTCATGGTATAACTTTGGTATGCTTGGACCTAGAGTCTTCAAACTTGACATGAAGGTTGGCCAGGATTAACAGATGACCACTGGTCATTTCAAGGTCATTCATTTGAAGGTGAAGGTCACTGTGACCTTCAATATAAAAATGTTAAAGTTGTTATAACTTTGGTATGCTTGGACCTAGAGTCTTGAAACTTGACATGAAGGTTGGCCAGAACTAGTAAGTAACCACTGGACATTTCAAGGTCATTCATTTGAAGGTCAAGGTCACTGTGACCTTGAATGTAAAAATGTTAAAGTTGTTATAACTTTGGTATGCTTGGACCTAGAGTCTTGAAACTTGACATGAAGGTTGGCCAGAACTAGTAAGTAACCACTGGACATTTCAAGGTCATTCATTTGAAGGTCAAGGTCACTGTGACCTTGAATGTAAAAATGTTAAAGTTCTTATTTCATGTTATAACTTTGGTATGCTTGTACCTAGAGTCTTCAAACTTGAAATAAAGATTGGCCAGTACTAGAAGATGACCACTGGTCATTTCAATGTCATTCATTTGAAGGTCAAGGTCACTGTGACCTTAAATGTTAAAATGTTAAAATTGTTATAACTTTGGTATGCTTGGACATAGAGTCTTCAAACTTGACATGAAGGTTTGCAAGCACACTTAGATGACCACTGGTCATTTCAAGGTCATTCATTCTAAGGTCAAGGTCACTGTGACCTTGAATGTAAAAATGTTAAAGTTCTTATAACTTTGGTAGGTAAAAATGTTAAAGTTCTTATTCCATGTTATAACTTTGGTATGCTTGTACCTTGAGTCTTCAAACTTGACATAAAGGTTGGCCAGTACTAGAAGATCACCACTGCTCATTTCAATGTCATTCATTTGAAGGTCAAGGTCACTGTGACCTTCAATGTTAAAATGTTAAAATTGTTATAACTTTGGTATGCTTGGACCTAGAATCTCAAACTTGACGTAAAGGTTTGCAAGCACACTTAGATGACCACTGGTCATTTCAAGGTCATTCATTTCAATGTCATTCATTTGAAGGTCAAGGTCACTGTGAACTTAAATGTTAAAATGTTAAAATTGTTGTAACTTTGGTATGCTTGGACCTAGAATCTCAAACTTGACGTAAAGGTTTGCAAGCACACTTAGATGACCACTGGTCATTTCAAGGTCATTCATTTGAAGGTCGAGGTCACTGTGACCTTGGATGTAAATATGTTAAAGTTGTTAATACTTTGGTATGCTTAGACCTAGAGTCTTCAAACTTGATATGAAGGTTGGCCAGAACTAGTAGATGACCACTGGTCATTTTAAGGTCAAGGTCACCGTGACCTTGAATGTAAAAATGTTAAAATTCTTATTTCATGGTATAACTTTCTTATGCTTGGACTTACAGTCTTCAAACTGGACATGAAGGTTGGCCAGCACTAGTAGATGTATTATTTCATCTAAGTTTATTTTCTTACATTTGATAATGAAATTGATGGAAACTTCAAACAATATGTTACTAATTTGCTAATAAAAAATTGAGATCAAACTTTCCTAATTGTCAATTCAAGTTCATATTTGTGACCTTAAATGTTATTGTTGTTCATGTATATGCATGCATTCAAAACATAACACAAGGTTTGCTCATGCCTTGAAAAGTACTTACATTTCATTTTGACCTTTGAACAATATTTCAGTAATTTAAGTATTGCATTGACAAAAACACGAAAGGTACTTTCCTGTCATTTAAATCAAAAATCCGGCTTCAATGCGGTCATCTCCGACCGCGGAACTCTTGTTTTTTTTTATCATACACATACTTACGTTAGCAGTGGACAATGACTGTTGCATGGTAAAAAAAAAACAGTTTAATACTTAATTAACATTTTTGGGCAATGCCTATCTATGAAAACCTTACATTTAATAAGAAAAAATCAGATAAATAATTTCCCAAAAAATTCTTTTGTCGATGAAAATTCTTCCTAATTTGGAAGATTTTGCGACTCGAAAAATCCCAATTTTGCTAAGTACTTTTTCCCAAAAAAGAAAGAAAAAGGCCCGGTCTACTGTGTTTCAATAAATCAAATCCCTGGGGCGTACATGTATGTAACATTGTTTTTTGGCTGTCTACTATGTATCAATAAATCATTACCCCGGGGCGTATGTATCATGCTTAAGCGACTTTACTATGTTTCAATCAATCATGACCCTGCAATTGCATTTGCAACACCGTGAAGATCGTCTATTTTACATGTTTTACCTAAAGTTGTATTGCAGATAACTTCATTTTCTCTGAAACCACATGGCGAAACAATTTAATTATTGGTTAAATTATTGGTTTGTGACAATTTATTTTGATAATTTTTATTTATTTTAAGTTATTTTAACTTGCAACATTGAGGGTTTTTATCAATACTTTTACAATCTCCTATTAATGTATTCTTATACATGTCTTTGGTCTGGTAGTCTTGATTTGTATATACTGATAAATACTACTACTCTAACAGGTTGTTCACTATAGTTTGTACTAAAATAATTATTACAGCAGTAAAAGTACATGAATTACATTTTTTTTGTGTATGTGTTTACAAATACAAAGAGGTGAAATCAACTTAAAGTGACTTTAATTTAGAAAAATATCTTTACTTATTTATAAGCAAGAAAATATTGGTAATATGAAATGTTACATGTATAATTGTAAGGATAACACTAAGAATAAAATTAACCAATTTAACATATCAGTGACACATAATAACATAAACCAGCCAAATTTCATCATTTATGGTAATTTATATTTATGGTAACACAAGAAAGCACACTTATAATTTGGGTTTAAATGTACTAATAAATTATGAATGATTTTGGTAAATTACAATTTTATTGTTGAAGTAATTACCAGTACTCTAGAGAAATGTCTGTATGCTGTTTTAAAAATATGTTTTTTCTGTGGTTAACATTCTTATTTTCATGGAGCACTTTAAAATGTGTTTAAACCTTTGTACTTTACCACCTCAAAACAGTGTATTTATCTGTTCTGAAATAATCAGCTCCTTGTTTGTCAATACTCAGTTATTATTCCCAGCAAAAGGTGGATGGATATAGAATTGGCATTGTGCCTCAGTCTGTCAGTCCGTCCGTCTGTCAATAACTTTTCAGGGCTAAATCTCAGGAACTTAATCAGATATCAACGTGAAAATTCATGTGAGTATATAAAGACGATTCCAAAATCAATAAATTGATCGCCGCCATTTTGTTGTCACGTGACCGTCCGCCATTAAGGAAGTGAAAACGTCTGCAAGTCTGCGACTATCGATAAGCACGGAATTCATTCAACAAACCAGAATTTGAGATAACATTAAAATCAAGCACAATGTCATCGAATTCAAGTTTGTTTCGTAAGTAGAACTATCTATACAGTTTAGAACACAGTTTGTGAATTTACCTGTTAAAACTGTCATCGACCGTATTTGTATCACTGGATTGTAAGCCTCACAATAAATTGTAAACATCCGGAAAGGTGAACTGCAAATGGTGGAGGTAAACATAGACCTATTATTGAATCGATTTGTGTTGAACATATGAATTTAAGCACACATTATTTGTTGACTGTTGCTATATATTTATTATACCACATAAACATTCCAACTGCCTAAAAATAAAATATACACTATCAACATAATAAATAAAATAATGCTTTGTTGGATGGTGTTTACTTTTAATAACAAAAGTACTTAACACTCACCATAATTGAGTTATAAGAATTATTATTAATCCGGGGATTGATATGATTGGATGGGCTTTTTCTGGCATTGTATATGAACAAGACCTATCAGATAATATTCATTAACTTGATTTCCAAATAAATACAAAAAAAAGATAAACAAAAAAGATAAACAAACATTAATAAACATTAATATATATTGTAAAGCTGCTTTTGTTTTGGTCCAAATCTCAAAACACACAAAACAAATTATTATATTTTCATTTGCTGGTCTTCCACCTGATGATATGGAATGGGAGAAGAACAACAGTCGAGTATGGCCAAAACTGACATGAGGACCTTGTGGACTACTTAATCCATGCCAAGGCCTACGATGGAAAGGAAATGAAGTCTTTCAGAGCGCTTTATGGATACAACTATGTGCAGAATGGATGGATGGGCGATATCTGGTCCATAGAATGCAACGACATTACATACATTAAAGCTACCGTATCTCCTAGTCAGCCAGGTGTGGGACGGAAGGACTATAACGCATGGATAGCCGTTTCCAAATATCTGTCTGTGGAGACCGGTCACTGCAGCTGTCCTGCCGGGAATGCTCGGTCATGTAGCCACATATCTGCCATTATTTATGCTATTACCCTAGCGTGGTCTTATGGTGTAGGTGGCGAAACCTGTACTGACAAGCAGCGTACATGGGGGAAAGGAGCAGCTCAAGTCCTTTGTCATGACCGGTTGGCAGACATGACATTTGACAGACTGAGCCAGTTCGAGTTGCTGATGTCTACGGATTGTATTGGACCAAAGACCAGTGACCTTCCTCGAACGAAACAATTTATTGATCACACTAACATGAAGGAATTTGTTGCTAGCTCTAGCGTTCAAGGTCTCTGGGAGTGCAGTGGAACATTACTCTACAGTGTTCTTCATGCCCCAGAAATTTCTAATGAAGCTGAAGAGGATACCCCGCATGGCGAACACACCATCAACTGTGTGTGCCCAGTGTCACTACCTCTGTCATGTCCTAAGTGCCAGACTTTTTATGAAGCATATGTTCAGCTGACTGACTCATCCAAGTTAGAGAAGGCGACAAAACAGCAGAACAACAGTACCTGGATAGACAGCCGCAAGTTAAGGATCACCAGTAGTCGAGTGAGTGATCTGCCCAAAACAAATAGAGCAAACCCTGATAAATTCATCAACAACCACATCTACTCTAGGTTTAAGGGGTGCGCCGCTACTCGCCATGGGCAAAGGTATGAACCTGTTGCACGAGCATGGTATGAGCGATTGAGTGGAAAGACTGTGTCTCCGTCAGGGATTGTTGATTGCGAGGAAGAACCATACCTAGCTGCAAGCCCTGATGGGATTTTAGATCCTCACACTATTGTTGAAATCAAGTGTCCTGTTCGGCCCTTAAATGACAGTGCAGTGTGCCATGTACTGTACAAAAGCTGATCTGTGCAAGTTTGTTGTATGGACTGCTGACAAACAATGTGTGATTGATGTAGCGTACGACCAAGCCTACATGGATCAAGTTCTTCCTCGGATTAGAGAATTTTACTTCCGTCATCTGCTCGTTCGATTGGCAGATGAATTCTCATCTAAACGTTTGAAACTGTCATCAGAGTATAGGTCTGTGTGTGGACAAAAAAACAGATAAGACTTTTGTTAAATAACACCAATAGCAGTACATGTATTGTGAAAATTGCTGGTTTTTGGAATAAATGTTTTACAGTATTAAAGCAGTGAAAAATGAACAAATTTTCATTATGTAGATTATACTGAATTGCAAAGTGTAAATGAGCAGTTTTGTTTATTTGCTTATGATTTTGATTCTGAACTTCATTTGTTTTATTGTTATTGTATTAATTTGCATTAAATTTTGTAAGTCTTTTAAAAATTGTTTTGTGTGTAATATTTTTTATCTTTAATGTCTCAGAGATTGACCGAATCATTAGGGGGCCATTTCATCAAAGGATGCACGACAATCTTAATATACGACTGAAATTTAAAAACTAAAAAAGTACAAGCTGTTCATAAATAGCTCCGCAAGATATAAGCCATGGGTAAGACAATAATAATACGATGTTTGATGAAACGGCCCCCAGGACTTAAGGACTTAATTCACAAGGCTCACAAAGAAAAAAATGAAAGCAAACAATAAATTCAAGTTCATTGTTCATATTTTATGTGGACCACACAGATTCAACAAAAGAAACAACCATATATAATATAAAAAGTGCATCACTTCAGTGCATACAAGAGCAATAACATTAAGATTAAGCGGCAAGCCATTTATGCCTAACGTCTAGACAAAAGGCCTTGGCAAACAGCATAGACCTAGCAACCCCATCAAAAAATTCAACTCACAGAAATCTTAAATGTTTTGATATAATATTAAAGATCTCATTTAATACTGCTCAGATCAGTTTGAATTATTAATTTATCTCTACTACATCCAAAGTTATGGTAATTTGAATCTTCGGAAAAAATGCCATTTTGGGGAAAATTATGCCTATTAAAAGCGTTCACATTTTGTGTCGATTCGCGGACCCGCTTTCTATAAAATTTGGCTTCTTTTTTCTGTATAATTTTTTCTATACATGGTATCATATTGAAATTTGGCATACTGATGGCATTTTTCCTGTAGATTTCAATAAAAGCATTGATTTGTTGATCAGAAATTGATAAAGTACCCTAATTTTAATTTAAAAAGTGCCAATTTTATATATTTTTTTGTCGAGGAGCATAACACCACAATATATTCGTTGAAAGTATAAAAATCTTTAATAACTTAACTTAGTCTTACCACATTCAACAAACTAACTGCAATAATGTCAAGTGTGTACAAAAGGGAAAATTCAATAAAACATTTCAATACTATACACAATTTCTCAAAGTAGGTCCTTTTTGTACAGTTCGTATGAGGCTTGATATTTCTCATGTTTCGAAAACAGCCGGCCATTGTCTTCCAATTTCACTCTTCAAACAATCAGGAACCATCCAGTCTAGAATTAACTCAAATTTTACACTTTGGATATCTGCTCACACTGACTAAGCAAACACTCCTTTTTGTCTACATGCTGTCATGAAATTCACTTTCATTTCATTGCCTTCTTTTTTTACAACACACCCAGGGTACCAGTTGTTACCATTTTACAGTTATGTAGTCTTCTTCTGATACAGCACTCATTCTAAATAGAGGGTGGCATTAAAGGTTAAGGGGTGAAAAAACTGTACAAAGGTGCTCAGTTGGGTGTTAATTCAAAATTATTTACATTGTGTCTCGAGATGGATAAGTGGTACAATGACAGCCACTGGAGTAAGGATTTTGAAAACTTGTACTGTGGCTGCCTCATGTACCGGGTATATGGTATTTTGGGGAGGGAGGGAATTCAATTGTTTGACTGTTCTTGGGTATAAAAGGAATTTATTTGTCTAGAAACAAGAAGAACATCAGGAGGAATGATGGCAACTACATGGTGGATAATTGTTTACAGCATTATGAGGCGGAATTTTGTTCTGCATGTTTCAAGTCATTCTCTATAATATTTATAGTCTGAAAGTCGTCAAGAAAACAACTTTCCATATCTTCTGATTTGCATCATTTTTATCGGTTGAATATTTCAATGACAATTTCATTTGTCAATGTACTGGAATTTTTCAAATTGCTTGGTTATGTCTTATGATGGAGTTGCAGCAGAGTCCCACATCCTTGCAGAAGGCACCTGGATACTCTTACACCTTTATCACAGCCAGACACTCTAAAAAAAATAACAAAACATACCAAAATATCTATTTTTACAAATAAAATACATATAAAACATCATTTTTGTCATTATCCTTCATTATTTGACATCTTTGCAAAATCTCGAAAAATGGTACGAACAAGATTTAAAAAAATTAAGTTCGTACCCAATTCAAGCAATCCATTATTTTACGTAAATACTTAGAGAAAAAACGCAGTTATTGATCTATTTCGATTCAATTTGTTATTATCAACCATTTCAATGCGTTTATTTGAGGGAAGCATCTCACGGGACTGTTATATTCAGTGACATAACTTAATTATTACGCGTGTTTTTCGTGTCAAAAAAGCGAACATTGCCATCAATGCGAAAAGCTGGTTTTAATATTTATAAAATATTATTTAAACATAATTCAAACCAAATAATATCGAAAATGATCATAACAAACCTTTTCTTTTGTTTTCTGTAGAGTTTAAGCGAGTATGGTTTAATTAATTCAGATCGTCACAAACGATAACGCTTAGCGAAGCAAAACAAAAATGGCGCCTCCCTCTGCAGAGGTCAACCGAGGTCGAATTGTATAAATGCGCGTCTTTGTTTAAAGATGCGGGTACCTAATTCTCATTTGCGGAAAATAAATTTGGTATCAAAATTTAAGTTAGACTTTCTAGTTTTTATAACTATGTCAAAAATTGTGTTCGGTCCATCGGAAGTAATTTAATTCATCGTCAAAGTCGGGTACTATTTTCTCGGCGTAGGGTGGTCCTATGTAAATTTTGAATGCATTGTAGTAAAGTTCATTCAGTCGTGAACAAGATGATGTCAATCTCATAAATATTCATGATGTGTAGAATATCCGCATTTGAATTGTAAACACACACATGTTTATGCAAGTAGTCCGAAAGTCGGCATTACGCGATAGCGATATTTCTGCCCTGACTTTGTTCAATTAACAACATATTTACTTATCATCCTGAAATAATAATAAAATGAATTTTATATGAATAGAAAGATAAAACATTTTTCTTTTAATAACTTTTTATTAGTTTGATTTATATAATAAAATAATGGTTATATTGATCATTTAGTAAGAGTGGTATTGGTTTTTTCCGCTTTTCTCCCATTGAACTGATAAGGAATCGGCTTTTATCGGGGTTGCTAATAGACCCAGATAAGACGCCACGTGATGTGGCGTCTCATCTGGGTCTACGCTGTTTGCTTTCAAGGAATTTCTGTAAGAAATATTCTAAATATAAAAATAAATATACTAGACATCCCTAATTGTGGAAATAAATTGATCTAATTTAGAAGGATGGGAGAGTCCACTGGGTATAAATGGGTTAAATTCAAGTAAATGTGCTGCATTCAACATCAAATATGTGAATTACAGTTTATGGCATCTAATGACTTATGTGGCAACTGTTCAGTCAATGATCACATCTTTAATCAAAGGACCTTTCATGTTGCAAAGAGTCGCAACAACACGTACAGTTTTATTAGCATTTCTAAGGGATTTGATGTTAAATTTTGTTGACAAAAGTCTGTAGGATTTCATCCTCATAATGGCTCTTTCCACATGGATTCTTTGGGCAGCTATCCGTCTCGAGTCGACTGTTTCTTTCTCTGACAGTTGTGTTCTACCCTTCATAAATGCAGGAATGTTCAATTTTACACGCCGACTACACATGTCCTCACCAATTGTGAATCCACGGTCTGCCATAACCTCGTCACCGGGAAGTAAATAGTCCAGAAATCCACACTTCTTTGTTATATAATTGTCACTTGCTCTGCCCCCATACAATGGGGAAACATACATAATGAAACCATTTGGCGCAATTGCAATTAAAAACTTGGCCGTGTTGTGGCTTTTGTACGTACTCCATGTCTGTGCTCTTGCTTTCAATGAAAATGGCCGCTGTATATAAATTTCAGAGCAATCAATAATGCATGTTGTCTTGGGAAAAGATGTAATAAATGACTTTGGTAACGTTCTTTGTATTGTTTCACGAGGTAGCCAAACAATGCACTTTGATAGGTGTTCCGACATAATTTCAACCCATGAATGGTACACTTTGCTGATCAACTGATGTGACACTCTGAAGCGTCTACCAATGTCTTCAAATGTCAGTGCCAATCTCAGTCGCAGCAAGACTGACAATATCTGGTTGGCCACACTCATTTTATAGGGCAGCTCCTGGCCAAACTTACTTAATGTTGCCACCAGTGTCAGGAAAGTTGCCAAACTCAATCCAGTGTAAAACTGGGAATCAGAATCCGTTTCAATGTATTCCGCACCAAATTCTGGAGAGTTATGTTGTGTTGAGGCGTTCCGAGTTTTTCCGCTGTACCAATAGCTGTGGTCAAGTGACACAATATCAATTGTCTGTGTGCTGCAATCAACCAACTTAGGTTTGCTGACATTTTTACACATTTCCGGGTATTTCTGACAGCACACAGATACACACTGTTCATTGTCAATGCATTGTTCAAAATCTAATATTTTAGTGGCCACCATTTTACAGGGTAAAGTATCTTCATCGGTCACGGCTGGCTTAAGAGGCGTTTCTGACTGAATGTCCAGTTCCGGCTGTTGTTCCTTGGGGTAGACATTTTCCCTCTCTTCCAATTGTTGTCGTATCAAGGGTCTTCGACCAGGGGTCTTGGGGGTAATTTGCTGATATCCCAGCTCAAGAACAGGAACCGGGTTCTGCTTAGTGGGGCGGCCATCGATAAAATGCTTGGAACAGACCTGAAACAATATGAAAGAATATTAATTTCTATTTTTATTGTTCATCTTAACATTTTGTAAATATGGAAAAAAATGATTTAAATGTCCACATGGAAAACATATACCCATATTGTATTTTAGCTATTATTACTTTAGGCTACAACTTATATATGTATATGTTCATGCAGGCACATGTATATCACCTGAATGTGAAAAAGATTATAATTTATGGCTAATTTTAATCTTGAATTAAAATGTTTAATTAATGACGCAAGTTAATTCTGTTTACAAGTTCTCACTATACCTTTCTAAAAATAATGTTGAGCGATGTTCACTTTCAACTTTTTTATGATTGGTCGAATTGCTAACTCGAGCGCACAGGTTTTCGAAAAATAGTTCATACTTGTTTTTGTAAACGTGGAACACACAGCGTTAAAAAATTTGAATTTTGATAAAAAAATTTGATGATCGGAAGTTGTGATAAATTGGAGGAACATTTCGAGTCAGGAATCTTTTGTCAAGTAGAGATTGCTGACATCCTCATTTACTTAATTGTACATTATAAAATGGACTCACCAATCGTTAGAATCATGTAAATATTAAATAGATTCATGAAGTACGAACTGTGACTTTATTCATTGTGTAAATAGTCATTGATGTTTTTTAAAAGTGTGTCTTTTTAATGTATAAACAATTGCAAAAAGTACATGGTGCGAATTCGACATCAAACCGCGAACATTGCATGGTGCGGATACGACGTATGGAAATAGACACAAAACCAAAGACAATAAAAGTTCGTTTTGAGGATAAACATGAGTAATCGTTACAAGAGGGACACAAAAAAGATCAACTACAAGAAATTGAACGATTCAGGGATGGCAGACGTGGGCGAACATAATTTAAAAATAGAAAAGTCGACCGAAGTAACCCAGTTAGAGGCTACAGCAGAAGTACATGTAAACAAAAATGGCGTCCTACAATTGCTCGAGGACGATGAAATCGATGAAGACGAGCTTTCGCACATGAAGGAAGAAATTGAAAATCTAAAGAGACAAGAAGAACAACTGCGCAAAAAACAGGACTTTCATGAAACAAAAAAGCAGCTGGAAAAACAGAAGGCGAAGATCGAATCCCTGAAGGGTAAAGTAAAAGTACTTTCTAACGGTAACACATACAGTAAAACTAAAAGTAAAAGTAGTAAAAGAGTGATCATGAACATAAGCTGACAATTGATGACTTGAGAAAAGATAAATTACTTACAAATAAAGTTAAGAAGCAAATATCAAAGCTGGGTTTAATAGATGAATCATTATCTGAATCGGATGTTGACAGTGAATCCATTTATAACTTTTCAGAACAAGAGTCTGTGCATTCTGAATCTGATGGCGATTCTAGCTCTAATTCAGAAATATCCCAAATTAGTTCAAAACGGTCAGTCAAGGCAATTAAAAGTAAAAAGTCAGGCATTGCAATTACAGCTAATGATAAGGTTAAACATTCTCAAAGATATCCACACACTTACCTAAGATATGAATTTGTAAGCAAAAACATGACATTTGAAAGTTTGGATTTAAATTTATTTATAGCAGGAGAATTAGAAATAATTTCTGACTCTAAAACCAAATCAACAGAACGAAACGGTAGATTAGAATTGCTGAAACGCATAATGTATCTTAGTATGACATATGAATTCGAAGGGCTGAAATGCTATTATGCGGCTGTGCTTAGAGAAATTGAACTCGGGAAGAAAAAATGGAATGATGAATTCCAGTACTTAGAAATTGCTATCTTAAACAAATTTCAAATGAAACAGTCAAGCAATATCAAAAAATCAATTTCGCCAACATTTAAAAGCAAGAAACCAGATTCTGCCAATGTCGGTAAAGAAGAGTCAAATGTGTGGTTTTGTTCGCTTTACCAGAGAAACAAATGTCAGCACAAAAACGATCACACAGCTGTGGTGAAAGGGAAAATGCGGTACGCCCTACATATTTGTGCCACATGTTGGCAAAAAGAGGACAAAAAGATTCAGCATCCTGAATGTTCACAGGAGTGTCCAAGTCGACTGATGTGACTAAACAATATTTCAAACAAATTTGAAAAAGACGATGTAATAATAGACAAATTTCTACCAACATATTGTTTTAAATCAGAATTAGATAATTTAAACTCCAATTTAAATAAACATCTGTGTTCACATTCAAAATCATGCAAAATATGTTCATGTACAAATAATTCTTATCATGATATGCAGGAGATGATAAGAATTCATGAAAAAGTTAAAGCTTCGGCACAATATAATTTTATTGGTTGTAAAATTCCAGTAAATAATAGATAATTGTTTTAAATTATTTAGATGATTTTGCAGGTGCTGAAAAAGTACAGTATGCTGAGTTTGCTTATTTATGTTTAGAAAATATTTTACAAAAATGTGGTTTGGAAGAATCTACAGATAAATCGGTAAAACCAACTACAAGAATGATTTTCTTAGGTGTTATGTTTGATACTATAAAAATGACTATGGAAATATCACCAGATAGGTTGATTGAAATATTGTTATTAGTGGAGAATTGGTTAAGTAAGGAAGTCGCTTCGTTGAAAGAGATTCAGCAATTACTAGGCAAGCTGAACTTTGTTGGAGCATGTGTTAAAGCCAGCCGTATATTTATCAACAGACTATTGAACTGGCTTAGGGAAGTATATGCATTGAACTGTGAACATGATAGTCATGCAATACCAGATGAAGTGAAGTTGGATTTAAAGTGGTGGAAAACTTTTTTGCCATTATACAATGGTATTTCAGTGATTTCGGTAGAAGAATGGTCTTCTCCAGATGAAACCTTCTCGTGTGATTCTTGTTTAAGTGGTTGTGGGGGGTTCTTTCAAGGACATTATTTTCATGCAACTTTCCCCACATTCATACAAGAATTAGACTTACATATAAGTGCACTAGAATTGTTGACCATTGTAGTGTGTGTACATCTATGGCATATGACATTTAAAAGTAAAAAAATTGTAGTGCAATGTGATAACATGGCTGTGTGTATTGCTTTAAATTCAGGAAAAGCAAAGTGTAAATTTATGCAAAAATGTTTGAGAGAGATAATATTTTTTGCAGCTTTAAATGAATTTGAAATTAAGGCAGTACACATATCTGGTGTTGATAACAGGATAGCGGATCATTTGTCTAGGTGGCATTTAAATGAAAGTCATAGAAAGACATTTGAAGACATTACAAAAGAAGTTACTTTGTATAATAGTGTTGTACAAGAAAAGGATTTTACATTTATTAATCCATGGTAGTGTATCATGTTGTTTCAGACAGACAGATGGGTCAACTTGGTGAGGAATTGAGAGCTTCAAATAGACGAGCTTATGCTGAGGGATCCAGGAAAAATTTGAAGATCCAGTGGGAATCATTTCTGTTGTTTTGCTTACATTTTGGGTTAGTTTTTCTTCCTGCTTCAACCCTTACTTTACAATTATATGTACAGTTTCTTAGTAGATCATTTAAATCAGTTGATTCAATTCGTAATTATGTAAGTGGAGTTCGAACCATGCATCAAATCCTTGGGTTTTCTTTAGATAAAGTAAATAATTTCATCACTGAATCTAACCTTTAAAGGCGTTTCTAGAAAGCTATGTCATCAGTTAAACAAGCTTTACCCATATCTCCAGAACTTTTGCTAAAAATGTATGCGGTACTAGATAATTCTGACTAAACTCGTCAGTTTTCTGGTGTTTATTTCTTTTCGCATTTTTTTATTAGCTAGAAAATCTAATTTAGTCCCAACAACATTACAAGACCTAAAAGATCCTAAATTCTTATTGAGGGGTGATGTGTTATTGAGAAACCATAACGTTATTGGTTAAAATGAAATGGACTAAAACTATACAATTTGGGCAACGTGTATTAAGCAGTCCATTAGTAGTTTGTTAAAAATTCAACATTATGTCCCGTGGCAGCATTTAATGATATGATAAGTAAAATTCCTGCTGGACCTGGATCTCCTCTATTTGTATTGAAGTCAGGAAAACCAGTCACATATAACATTATTTAAAAAAGCTTCGTGAAAATTTTATCAAATGTGAAGTAGATCCAAATTCTTATTCTACTCACTCTTTTAGAAGGGGCATGGCTTCCTTTGCATTCAGATTAAACGTATCCGCTGATAAAATTCAGCTTTTAGGTGACTGGTCTTCAGACGCTTATAAGAAATATCTGCATATGTCTTTAGAAGATAAAGTTGAAATTGCTGAATTCATATCTGGACATATATAATAACATGTTTTGAATAGTGTATATATGTAAATAATTTTAATTTTTTCCACAGAAATCAGAATAGACTGATTTATTGTGCAGTCATGTAAAGGCAGTAGGTAAGAAACTGCATGTTGTCGTAAGATGTTTATATATGATCAGTTCTATAGGTTGTCTGTCATTGCTGCTTTAGTTTGCACGCTTTATATTATTTCAGTAATTGAATGGACACGCTTATTATGTGCTATTGTTTGATTGTGTTGCTTTTATTGTATTGTTTGTTTTGTGTGTGTTTGGCATTATGTTGGCTTTTGCATGAATATTCTATGAATTATTACATGTGACTTATATTGTCTTAAATGAAATTGTATGTATGATCAAATTATCTATTTGATTTACATTACTTCTTGTTGGAATTGGAAATTCGATAATGATAATATTTGAATTAATTTCGCTGTGTTACAAGGACAATAAAAATTTAACTATTATTGAATTTGTCATTCATTGTAGTTATAACTTTATATAAATTCTCACTGAGAAAAACTTAAGGAAAGAAATTGGCTAATTTTAATCTTGAATTAAAATGTTTAATTTATGACGCAAGTTAATTCTGTTTACAAGTTCTCACTATACCTTTCTAAAAATAATGTTGAGCGATGTTCACTTTCAACTTTTTATGATTGGTCGAATTGCTAACTCGAGCGCACAGGTTTTCGAAAAATAGTTCATACTTGTTTTTGTAAACGTGGAACACACAGCGTTAAAAATTTGAATTTCCCAGTCCCACCCTCCCAAATTAAGTAGTTTAATGAAAATCATTTTATATACATGTAATAGGTCATTGTGAGAGAAGATAATTGATAATTTGTTAATGCTTATTAACTTGCATTGTGTCTATGTTTGTATAGTGCTTTGCAATTATAAAATTATTTGTTTATTTACATATTTAATATTTGTTTTCAGCTTGAATTGTTATTAACATATTGTATAATGCTTGTATTATGCTTTGAATGCTTTTGCATGAATATTCTATGAATTATTACATGTGACTTATAATTGTCTTAAATGAAATTGTATGTATGATCAAATTATCTATTTGATTTACATTACTTCTTGTTCGAATTGGAAATTCGATAATGATAATATTTGAATTAATTTCGCTGTGTTACAAGGACAATAAAAATTTAACTATTATTGAATTTGTCATTCATTGTAGTTATAACTTTATATAAATTCTCACTGAGAAAAACTTAAGGAAAGAAATTATAAGAGATTTAGTCTATAACATGTGCAAATAATTAAGAGTTACTTTTTGTATAGGACTAGATTTGCTCTTAGTATTGCCAGCACAAAAGTAGCTTTATATTTGTAGAGCATCAACATGTCGGACTTATTGTTATAAGTTAATAAAGAGTCATTATGAGATTAATTAACAGCTTCTAGAATAATATTCAATATTGAATAAATGACAGGTGATTAAAGCCATTATTTATTATTATAAATATTCCTGTCACTTACCACTGATTTGGCATGCGGATTGAAATCTTTCCTGTTGATTGATTTCAACCACTGAAGACGATTTTCCCCTTCGGCCGGAATGCAATGGAATTTGAATGGAACTAGACACGGACAATCCTTGGCAATTAAACCTTTGTGCACTTCACACGTTCCATTTTCCCAGTCATACAAATTCTTTTGATTGTTAGTACAGTTAACAACAACACATTGCCTTCCACCACCACGTTTATACGGCATTTTTTCGAGATTCCCGTTATCGTTTACGATTTTCCTTTGTTTCACTTCCTTAATGGCGGCTGTAGATTTGAAGAGTATTTATCAGGGGAGATAATTTGTGCGGTCAATAAAAATAGAATCGTCTATATCAGTGAGGAGAAGTAACATACACAAGAACCATAACCCTACACTTTCTCAAATAAGAGTTATTGCCCTTTTTATGATGTATTTGTTAAGGGCTGTATCTAACATACCATACAAGATTCCAACATGAAACTTCATGGGTGTATAGATATCAATGAGGAGAAATGCCTTGTACAAGAACCACAACCCTCCTTTTGTAAACAAGAGTTATTGCCCTTGTTTATTTTTGTATGAAGTAACTTTGCAGGACTATATCTCAGATATGGTACAATATTTTAACATGAAACTTCATGTGTGTGTAGATATCAATGAGAAGTGCTATGCACAAAAACCATAACCCTACACTTAATCAAATAAGATTTAATGACATTTGCTGTTTTGGTATCATGTTAATTTTCAGGGCTATATTTCAGATATGATACAAGATTTCAACATGTAACTTCAATGGTGTGTATAAATCAATAAGTGGCATTGCCTTGCACACGAACCATATTAACCTTTCTATTGTCAAATAAGAGTTATTGCCCTTTGTTTGTTTTGTATGGTGTCACTTTTCAGAGCTTTATCTCAGACACACTACAAGATTTCAACTGAAACTTCATGGGTTTGTAGACATCAATGAGGACAATGGCAATGCATAAAAACAAGTACCCTACACTTCATTATTGTGTTTAAGGATAAAAGTGTTTATCTATTAATTAGCAGCCACCCTCCATAAGCAAACTTTATTTTGCGAGGATATCAATTAAACAAATTTGCTTGTTATTTATGTCCTTGATTTTTGTAAATTATTTGGAGGCCGCACAAGATTGATTTATAAATTTCAGAACATAAAAAGAATTTAATTCATTGTTAATGCAACCATTTAATAATGTCAGTAGCAGTTAATGGTTTATATATAAATATTCGAAGTATGATTATAAAATTACCGTAAATCCACGAATATAATACGCCCTTGTACATAATACGCACCCCCGAGTTTGGTCAAAATGTATTGGTAAAAATTGAAAATCCAAGTAAAATACGCACTAAAAAAATCAGTGTCCGAAATCAGCCATTTCCGAAAAAAATTGTCAATATATTTTTGTGTTGTGAAAATGGCAAATCAATTGGGTGTTGTCAACTATCTGTTTCACAGTAATACCCCGGTATATTGATCGGGATGTGTTATAGTGCTGTTGTTATGACAGTTGCATAATAAATATCTCTGTATTTGTTTATATTACCATTGATTGTTACCGCTAACACACGGGCCTTTTGCTGATATCTGGGTCAAGGAGTCATAATTGCAAAGAAAGAAGCAGAGACACTGTTTTCTGTTTTCACATTTAATTCAATTTGACAATATTCAGGACGATAATAGTTATAATAATAATAATAAAGTAAGAAGAAGACAAAATGGTTACTTCCGTTATATAGTTGTCTAGATGAATTACTTTTCTGAAGTGTTACAAACTTGATACTTTAATTAAACTTAAAATACAATTAAACACCTAGTGTTTTTCATGATCTCTTTAATTAAAATATGCTGCTGTCATTAAGGCTAGTTTGGGAGTAAAAAACAAATTAATTAATTATCACCTTTCAATTTAATTCGGCAATCGGCAGAAAGGTGTAATAGACTCTATTAGCATCATAAAACTAATTATTTAATTACCACTCTTTACTTCAGATATGGTAAATATGCGGTAGGAAGATAAATAGTGGTCAGCTAAGAAATATTTATTTACGGGTATTGTCGGGTGTTTTTTTCATTTGCTAATCTCTTTATATGACTAAGCATCCAGTCGCTATTTTGTAGACAGACGACGATATTAACTGTGTATTCAAAGTACACAGTGTCTGTGCATGAATGACCCAATATTATCCGATAGCTCCTCCCGTTCTCACGTTTCATTTGACAACGTCATTTCATGTGTAAGCGAGCTCAATGTTGATTGGCCAGCTACCATGGGCGATTCAATAACAATAAGTTCAAGCGATGTCTCATAATCGGATACAGACCGGGTTTCGTTTACGGTTCGAATTGCGAACAATTTCATTAAAACAAAGAGACAAAAATAGAAAACCAGTTCGATATAAATGGCAGATGGTTTCAATGAAATTTTACTAGATTTTCGCATTTTCGCAAATAAGATTTATTGTGCCAAATTCTCAATATTTTCGCAAATGGCTCAAATTGCGAACGACAGCGTAAGCCCTGTTGCACCCCTTTGATGTAATGGTGTAGTTCAAAATGGCTGCCACGAAGCAATACCAACGATTAAGTTGAAAATTGCACAGGAAAATTTTGTTCTGCTCTAAACTCGTATATTAATGTAACCCCTACTTGAGAAAACATCGGCAGATAAAAAGTGCGTATACTATTCGTAAATTTACG